>NC_048595.1:159493254-159779115 GCF_003668045.3 Cricetulus griseus
TAAGGCAACTAGAGTAGCTGAGGGCTCATATATCAAACTATAAGTGGTGAACTTGGGATAGTCCAAATCTTTAAACTCTCAAAACCTGCCCCAATGCCATACTTCCTCCAGCAAGGCTATACCTGCGAAGCATTCTGAATCTAGAGACCAAGCATTCAGATGCCTGAGATTATGCAGATATCTCATTCAAACCACTACATTTCACTGCCTGGATTCCATAGTCTCCTGGCCACATCATAATGCAAAGTGCATTTACTCTAACTTTAAAAGTCCCTATAATCATTGAAAGTTTTGTAGCTGGGTGAGTGCCTACCTTTCTCTCGTAGTATAGAGTACTTTCCATTACCATGAACACTAGTCAGTAGGAATGAAGGTTCTACATAGGCACCAGATCAACTTCTTTGTTCAGTGGGTTGTGTAGGTGTTGCCTTTGGCAATAGATCCTTTCCATTAGTATGTAGAGAGCAGCCAATAGCTTTGGTAATAGCCAAGGCAATTTAGGGGTTTCTGTAGGGTCCCTTTGGCCAATGGCTCAATTAGATGTAATACATTCCTGGTACTAGAGGGTTTACATAGTGGCAAAGATATCTAGTTGGGGTTTTGACTACACTGTTGTTTATTCCATTTACATTGCTTTCATATATGTGTATATATATTGTATATATATGTATACATATATATATATATATATATATATATATATTTCAGTAGGTTTCTTTACAAATCAAATAGCTCTAATTTTACCTACTCCTCTCCACATTCCCTCCTTTCCCTTCAGTTCTCTCCCCCTTACTGTGTGCTCATCCTATTCCAGTCCCCCTCCCATCAATCCTACTTATCTATTCTATATTCCCTTCCTAGGAAGACCCTTGTGTCCCCCTCAGTCCCTTACTCTATACCTAAACTCTCTGGTTATGAGAATTGTAGCCTACTTATCAAAGACCTAAGAGCCAGTATCCACATGTAAGTGAATGCATACAGTATTTGTCTCTTTGGGTCTAGGTGACTTTACTCAGGATTTTTTTCCCTAGCTGCCTCCATTTACCTGTGAATTTAATGATTTCATTTTTTAAAACAACTGAGTAATGATCCACTGTGTAAATGTGCCACATTTTCCTTATCCTCTCATCCTCTGAGGGACATCTAGGCTGTTTTCAGTTTCTGGCTATTCTGAATAGAGCAGCACTGAGCATGATGAATGCATGTCTTTATAGTAGGATGTAGAGTTCTTTGGGTATATGCCCAAGATGGGGTAGCTGGATCTTGACATAGATATGTCCCCAGTTTCCTGAGGAACTGCCACACTGATTTTCATAAGGACCATACAAGTTTGCATTCCCACCACCTATTGATGAGTGTTCCTGTAACCTGACATCCTTGCCAGCATGAGATGTCATTTGTTTTACTGATCTTGGCCACTTTGCCTAATGTAAAATCTCAAAGTAGCTTTGACTTGTGTTTCCCTGAGGACTAAAGATGCTGAACATTTCTTTAAATGCTTCCTAGACATTTGTGTTTACTCTTTTGAGAGTTCTCTGTTTAAATCTATACTCTATTTAAAAATTGCATTATTTGGCTTCTTGGTGTATAGTTTTTGTGGGATTTGGGGGTTATATTTTACATATTAGTCCTCTGTCTTATGTGTAGCTAGTAAAAAAAAAATTCCCATTCTGTAGCATGCTGCTTTTGTTTGAATGATGATATCCCTTGTATTCCTAGTTTCACCAGGACTTTATCATTAGGGTTGTTGGATTTTGTCAACGACTTTTTTTTTCATTTAATGAGATGATCATGTGGCCTTTGTCTTTCAGTGTGCTTATATGTTGGACTCTATTTATTGATTTATGCTGAATAATCCCTATGTCATTGAGATGAAGCCTATTTGATCATGATGGATGATTTTTTTATGTGTTCTTACACTCAGTTGGCAAGTATTTTATTGAGAATTTTTGCATGTATGTTCATTAGGAAAATTGGTTTGTAATTTTCTTTCTTTGTTGTGTCTTTATGTGGTTTAGGTATCAGAGTAGCTGTGGCCTCATAAAATGATTAAGCAGTGTGCCTTCTGTTTCTGCCCCCCAATCATTTGAGGAGTATTGGTGTTAATTTTCATTTGAATGTTTGGTAGAATTCTGCACTCAGTCCATGTGGCCATGGGCTTTTTGGGGGTCAGAGACTTTTAATTACTACTTATATTTTACTAGGAGTCATAGGTCTGTTTAACTTGCTTCTTGGATCTTGATTTAACTTTGGTAGGTAATGCATATCAATAAATTTATCCACTTTAAGTTTTCTAATTTGATGGAGTACAGATTTTTTAATTATTCTTTTTTAACTTAAATTAGAAACAAGCTTCTTTTATATGTCAATCTCAGTTCCCTCTCCCTCCTCTCATCCTCTTCCCCCCACTGACCCCCCCATCCCAACCCTTTTCTGCTCCCCAGGGAGGGTGAGGCCTTCCTTGGGGGAATCTTCAAAGTCTGTCATATCATTTGGAGTAGGGCCTAGACCCTTCCTAGTGTGTCTAAGCTGCAAGAGTATCCCTCTATGAGGAGAGGGCTCCCAAAGTTCATTTGTGTACTAGGGGTAAATACTGATCCACTACCAGTGGCCCCATATTTTGTCCAGATCTCCAAACTGACTTCCTCCTTCAGGGGGTCTAGAACAGTCCTATGCTGATTTCCCAGCTATCAGTCTGGGGTCCATGAGCAACACCTTGTTCAGGTCGGCTGTTTCTGTGGGTTTCTCCAGCCTGGTCTTGACCCCTTTGCTAATCACTCCTCCCTCTCTGCAACTGGATTCCAGAGTTCAGCTCAGTGTTTAGCTGTGAGTGTCTGTGTCTGTTTCCGTTAGCTACTAGATGAAGGCACTAGGATAGCATATAAGGTAGTCATCAATTTCATTATTGGAGAAGGGCTTTTAAGGTAGCCTCTCGACTATTGCTTAGATTGTTAGTTGGTGTCGAACTTGTAGATCTCCTAGTGGCAGAATTCTCTTTAAAACTATAATGGCTCCCTCTGTGATGGTATCCCTTTTCTTGCTCTCCTCTATTCTTCCCCTGACTAGATCTTTCTGTTCCCTCCTGTTCTCCTCTCCTCTCCCCTTCTCCCCTTCTTTATCTTCTAACTCCCCCTCCCCTCCCACCATGATCCCCATTAGCTTGGGAGATCTTGTCCCTTTCCCCTTCTCCAGGGGACTATGCGTGTCTTTCTGAGGGTCCTCCTTGTTTCCTAGCTTCTCTGGCGTGTAGGCTGCTACTTCTTTGCTCTATATCTAAAATCCATATATGATTTTACATATAGGGTACATTCCATTTTTTGTCTTTTAGTGACTGGGTTACCGCACTCAGGATGGTTAACACCAGTAGCACAGACACTGAGATCATCAATTAATAAGTGGAACCTCCTGAAACTGAGAAGCTTCTGTAAGGCCAAAGACACAATCAGCAAGACAAAATGGCAGTCCCCAGACTGGGAAAAGATATTCACCAACCCCACATCTGACAGAGGGATGATTTCCAAAATATACAAAGAGCTCAAGAAGCTAATCTCCAAAATGCCAAATAATCCAGTTAAAAAGTGGGGTACAGAACTAAATAGACAATTCTCAACAGAGGAATCTAAAATGGCAGAAACATAAGAAAGTGTTCAACATCCTTAGCCATCAGGGAAATGCAAATCAAAACGTCTCTAAGATACCATCTTACACCTGTCAGAATGGCTAAAATTGAAACAACAATGACAGTTTATACTAGAGAGGATGTGGAGAAACAGGAACACTCCTCCACTGCTGGTGGGGAGTGCCAACTAGTACAGCCACTTTGGAAATCAGCATGGCGGTTCCTCAGGAAAATGGGAATCAGCCTACCACAAGATCCAGCAATTCCACTCTTAGGCATATACCCAAAAGATGCACATTCATACAACAAGGACATCTGTTTAACCATGTTCATAGCAGCATTATTTGTAATAGCCAGAAACTGGAAGCAACCTAGATGCCCCTCAACTGAGGAGTACAGATTTTTAAAGTATATCCCTATCAATCTCTGGATTTCCTTAGTATCTGTTTTTAGTGTCCCCCCCCCCCCGTCATCTCTAATTTTGTTAATTTGGATCTTTTCTCTCCATATTTTAATTAATTTGGCTAAGGGTTTATCAATCTTATTATTTTTTTCACAAAATCAACTCTTCATTTCATTGATTCTTTGTAATGTTTTTGTTGTTGTTTCTATTTTATTGATTTCAGTCCTGAGTTTGATTTTTTTTTACCTAATCCTCCTTTTGGGTGATACTTTTTTGTTATTGTTGTTGTTCTAGAGCTTTCAGATGCGCCCAGAAGTTCCTAATATAAGATCTCTCCAATGTTTTATGTAGGCATTTGATGCTATGATCTTGTCTGTTAAAACTGTCTTTCTTATATCCCATAGGTTTGAGTATGTTATGTTTCCATTTTCATTCAATTCTAAAAAAAATAAATTTTTCTTGATTTTCATCTTTACCAATTTTTCATTCAATTTGCATGAGTTTGTAAGCTTTCTGTTGTTGATATCCAGCTTTAATCTGTGGTGTCAGTTAGGATGCAGGATGTTATTTCATTTTTTTCTGTTGAGGCTTTCTCTGTGTCCAAGTTATGTTTCACTTTTGGAGAAGTTCTCTGAGGTGCTGAGAAGAGGGTATATTCTTTTGTGTTTTGTGAAATGTTTTGTAAATATCTGTTAGATCCATTTGGTTTATAACATCGTTAGCTGCAGCATTTCTCTGTTTAGTTCTTGTATAGATGACTTGTCCATTGGTGAGAGTGGGTTACTGAAGTCTTCCACTATTATTATGTGAGGGTCAGTAAGTGATTTAAGCTGTAGTAGTGTTTCTTTTATGAACTTGGGTGCTCTTGCATAAATGTTTAGAATTGAAATGTCATCTTGGTGGATATTTTCTTTGATGAGCATTGTGTCCTATTCTAGTTCATTTTAGTTTGAAGTCTGTTTTGTCAAATACTAATACTAGTTTGGTTCTTGGGTCTGTTTGCTTGGAATATCCTTTTCTATCATTTACCCTGAGGTTATGTCTATTCTTGATTAAGATTTGTTTTTTTCTTTTTGGATACAGCAGAAAGATGGATCCTGTTTTTGACAGATCCAATCTGTCCGTCTGTGGGGAATTGATATAATTGATGTTGAGAGCTATCATGAGCAGTGTTTGTTGATTCTTGTTATTTTGTTGTTATGGTGTGTTTTTTCCTCCTTCTTGATGTGCTATTCTGAGATTATTTATTCCTTGCTTTTTGTTGTTGTTGCTGTTGTTGTTGTTGTTGTTGTTGGTGTGTGTGTGTGTGTGTGTGTGTGTGTGTGTGCGCGCGCACGCGTGCGCACGCGCGTGTTGTGTGGTTAACCTCTTGACCTTGAAGTTTTCCTTCTAGCACATTCTGTAGATCTTAAATTTTGTTTTAATGTGGAATTTTTTCTTTATTTTTGTGATTGAACATTTTGTTGGTTATAGTTATCTGTGTTGGCATCTGTGGTCTTTTAGAGTTTGTAGAGCAATTGTTCAGGCCCTTTTGGATCTGAGAGAGAGAGGGAGAGAGAGACAGAGACAGAGACACAGAGACTGACAGAGAGAGAGAGACACTGGGTCTGCTTTGGGCACTTAAAACTCCAAAGCCCATGCCTAGTGACACACTTTCTTCAAGAAGGCCACACCTATCCCAACAAGAACACCCCTCCTAGTAATGGTACTCCCTAATGACCAAAGATTAAAATAAGTGAGTCTGTGGAAGCGATTGCTATTCAAACAACCATATTCTACTCCCCTAGCCTCATAAGCTTGTAGCCATATCATAATGCAAAAATATATTCAGTTCAACTTCATATCATAGCATCACCACTATTTAAAAGTCCAAAATCTCTGGAGACTCATGCGATCTTTTAACTGTAGTCCCCTGTAAAATCAAAATAATAATAATAATAATAATAATAATAATAATAATAATGATAGTAGTAGTAATAAAAGCAGATCATGGCCAGGTGTTAGTGGCTCACGCCTTTAATCCCAGCACTGGGGAGGCAGAGGCAGGCAGATCTCTGTGAGTTCGAGGCCAGCCTGGTCTACAGAGCAAGTTCCAGGACAGCCTTCAAAGCCACAGAGAAACCCTGTCTCAAAACAAACAAACAAACAAACAAGCAGCTCAAATTCTCCCAACTTACAATGGCACAGGATATACATTATTGTTCCAAAAAAGAGGGAAAAGGAGCATAGTGAGGATATACTGGCCCAAAATAAGACAAAAAACTCAGCTGGGCAAACTCCAAACTATTATTTCCACGTCTGATGTCAAAGCACTCTTCAGATCTCCAACTCCTTTCAGCTTTATTGACTGCAACATGCTTCTCTTTCTTGGGCTTATTCCACACCTGATCTGCCGCTCTCCTTGGCAGGTATCTCATGACTCTAGCATCTCCAACACTTTGGGGTCTCCAGGGCAATACAGGTTTCACTGTCACAGCTTCACACAATGGTTCTGTAGGCCCCCATTCAGAGATACCTCTGATACATGCCTGGTTTCAGGAGTTTTCCTTAGTTATAAAGAGAGATTCCATAACCCCTTTCTTCTATCCTTGATTCTAAAGCCAGAACCATGTGGCCAAATATGCTAAATTTTGCTTCTTGCTGGGGCTGGAACATGGGCCCCTTCTTTAAATACATTTTCACTAGCTTTCTGTTTTCAATGGTTTCCTTCACAGCCTAAGTTTGGCTGTTTTGGAACTCTCTCTGTAGATCAAGTTGGCCTTGAACTGAGAGATCCACCTCTCTGCCTGGGAAGTCTATGGGATTAAAGGCATATGGCATCTTGGCCCTAAGCTTTTCTTTAACTCCTTTTCACAAGTTTGAAGCTCAGTTAGGTAAGGTCTTTCCCCCAAGTCACCATTCCCTTTGATTTCATTTAACAGCAGGGTTTTCTTTAATCTGTTTGTTTTCTCGAACACAGGACTTAGCTTCATTAAACTTCTTCATGCTCCTTATCTCTTCAAACTGTACATTTTGTATTTTCCCCTGCTTAGCTTGCTCTTATTCATTATAGATCTGCAGAGTGTGTGTGTGTGTGTGTGTGTGTGTGTGTGTGTGTGTGTGTGTGTGTGTGTGTGTGTGTGTGTTTTAAAATACCAGGTTTCCACACAGTTCCTTCAAACATCCTTGGTGTTAGTATCCCTCACTTTTCCCTTGATATCGTGTTTCCCAGTACCCACTTTCTCATTGGTTATTCTTGATGCAATGACCAAATATCTGTCAAAAAAAAAAAGCAAAGGAAAGGTTTATTTTGGCTCACAGTTCAAGAGTGTAGTTCCATACGATGGAGATGTCATTGTAACAGGGGCTTGAGGTAACTGATTACACCAGGTCCTCAGTCAGGAAACACAGAGAAACAGAATGCAGTTCCACATGGTGGAGAAATCATGGCAGCAAGGGCTTGTGGTAGCTGATAACACCAGGTCCCCAGTCAGGAATCAGAGAAGTGAGTATTGTTCTGTTCACTTTCTCATCCTTATTCAGCTCAGAACCCTAGTCCATGAAATCAAGCTACCCATATTTATAGTGGGTCTTCATACCTCAATCTAATCTAGAACCTCCACTCCACCCCAGGTATTTCAGAAGTTTGTCTTCTAAGTGATCCTACCTCCTGTTGAGTTGACCATATTTACCACCATACACCTCTACTTTAGGGTCTAATTTCTGTGTATGGCTTTAATATTCCATTCCCCTTGCTGCCTTGGTGGTCTGTGTGCAGTTATGTCATACTATATAGGGTGTCTGTTTTGCCTCTGTGTTTGCCTCTGGTACACCATTTCTGTGGGTGGTGGCTTATTATATATTGCTGTCCACCACACCCTCCTGTTTGGGACAAAGCTTTACTTACTAGACAAGAAGGAAACATTTGTGAATTGACATTGAACTTTCACAGGAGAATAAGGGAGGTTCTAAGCATAGGTCTGGAATACAGGAAAGGGTAGGGTAGCTGGCCAAGGCCCTGACACCTGCTAGGAGAGAAAGACAGTAGCTCTGGCCAGCTGTCTATGCAGAACACAAAGACAAACTTTGCGTTGCTTACAATAGGCGAAAGGCTGGCCCTGGGTACACACAACATCTTTTTATAAATAAAACAGTTTTATTCATGGAGAACTAGCAAGAAGAAGATGTGACAGGTGCTAAAGATGAATAGGCATTATTATTCATTTATTGATTGGAAACCAATACTAGATTTTGCCTCTTCCTGTCCTATCAAGTGGCCTTTGCTGAGTGTAATTTTTACTTTTTAGTGCTGTCTGCACCTGTGGCCTTTGGACCTACTGTTTATGACAGATGGGCCCGGCCGTGTTTGCACCATTTAGTGGCTACTCTCCTCCTGCAGCACTCTGTGCTGCCATCACTGGCTCAGGCCCAGTGGGCATGTTTGCTAGTAAAGCTCTCAATCTATTGCTCAGCTTTTGCACACACATTGTAGCCCTCCTATAGCACACATCACTTTTCCTTCTTGTCAGGTCACTGTCTCTCAATCCATAGTGCTCAACTGGAAGGGTGAAACATCCACTTCACACGTTGAAATAGGACATTAGTCAAAGTTCTCAAGAGCTGCTTTTAACAAGGTTTAGATATATCTTGTATGGGAAGGAAGTTTGTTTTAATCTTGACAGAGTAATGTGCTTATAGCCAGTGCCCTTTGGACTTTCTTAGGGAGGTTTACCTGCTGGCTTTATTGATTTTTCTCCCTAGCAGATGCTAACTTGGGTTTTAGATCAACACAAAGTAAATGTTTGCCTAATAGAGATAATAATGAGGGGAGATGTTTCCTTTTGAAGCTGCGTAAATCTCAGGAAATAAACTCAACACCAGAGTCAGAACAATATCCCTCCACTTTTTTTTTTATTTAGAAACAATCATTTTACATATAAATACCCCCGTTCCCTCTCCCTCCCATCCTTCCATGCCCCTTACAAGCTCCTCACCCACGCCCCAAGGATAGTGAGGCCTTCCATGAGGGATCATCGAAAATGGGGAGGGCCTAGGCTCTCCTTCAAGTATCTGGACTGAAATAGTATCCCTCCATAGGGAATGGGCTCCCAAAGTCCATTTGTACACTAGAGATACATACTGGTTCCACTGTTAGAGGTCCCATAGACTTCCCAGGCCTCCTAACTGGCACCCACATTCAGAGGGCTTGGTTCGGTCCAATGCTGGTTCCCCAGATTTACAACTGGTGTCTCTCTGCTCTCACTAGGTCAGGTCAGCTGGTTCATCTGTAGGTTTCTCTAGCCCGGTCTTGACTCCTTTGCTCATCCCTTCTCCCTCTTTACAACTGGATTCTAGGAGTATGGCTCTGTGCTTAGCTGTGGGTGCCTGTTTCTGCTTCTATCAGCTACTGGATGAAGGCTCTAAGATGGCAATTAAGGTAGTTATCAGCCTCATTATAGGGGAAGGGCATCAAAGGCAGCCTCTCCACTATGGCTTACATCTTAGTTGGGGTCATCTTTGTGGATCTCTGAACATTTTCATAGTGCCAGATTTCTCTTTAAACCTATACTGGCTCCCTCTATTAATGTATTTCTTTTGTTTGTTTACTTGTTTTTGCTCTATTCTATTCCTCCCCTGACTCAGTCTTCCTGATCCCTCTTGTTCTCCTTCCATCTCACCTTCTCCCCTTCTCTTTTTCCTACCGCCCTGTCCTATCCTCCCGTGCTCCCAAGTTTTTCAGGAGCTCTTGTCCCTTTCTCCTTCTCCTGGGGACCATGTATGTCTCTCTTAGGGTCCTCCTTGTTTCTTAGGTTCTCTGGAGGTGTGGATTTCAGGCTGGTAATCCTTTGCTCTATGTCTAATATCCATATATGAGTGGGTATATACCATGCTTGTCTTTCTGTGACTGGGCTACCTCACTCAGGATGGTTTCTTCCAGTTCCATCCATTTGCCTGCAAATTTCAAGATTTCATTGCCTCCCAAGCAATACTCCACTGAGTAAATGTACCACATTGGTATCATTGAAGTAAATGCACAAAAAGTGGTGAATGCTATCTCTACTTTCTTTTTATGTAATTCACCAAGTTCAAGAATTGGGTGCTTGCACATTCTTGCTTCTCTGTTGCCACCTGTATTTCTCCAGGGTACCACATAGACAGATAACAAAGGGAGACTACCGCTAAGCAGTGTGAAGGCATGTGGACAAGGGTAGCAGGGAAGAGAACTCAGAGTCAGGTTTTTAATGGCTACAAAGTCCTCATGATACAAGAAGGTCCACTTAGAGCCAGCTTTGGCAGCTCTTAAGGTTAGCCACAATCCCCCTTGAGTACATGCACCGTGCACACAGATCAGGGGAAGCAGGGGGATTGCATGACTGTTCTCCTGATGCATAGCATGGCAGCCCACTCGCCTCTCCATGTCTAGGATGGGTAGAATTAGAGCACAAAAAGCACTGAGTAGAGCTTAAAGCCTGGAGGGAGAACTCAAGGCATGGATGGCACATGCACTGATTGCATCGGAACCACCAAAAATGGCTGGCTCTTTGTTCCTTGCCCACGTTTTGATGTTCTTTCAACATCCTTATAGTCCACTGTGCAGAGAGCGTTATAGAGGATGTCTCTGGAATATATTATCCACAGTCCAAACATCCAAAATGATGTTTTCTTGTTAATCTAATGTTTTCCTCATGAAGCTCTCTGACTCCATCTTCTTTTCTTCCTGTGAATCCTTAGAACAAGCATGCTTCACAGGTAGAATCTTTTGTGGACATTCCAGGGCTTCTCCTTTCTCCTAAGTGATGTGTGAATTCTGTAGATGCCTTTGGAGCCCCAAAGAACAAGGCCTGGATGACTGTCTCCATTTTCTTCCCTAGTTTCCTCTTCCTGTCTCTTGACTTAATTGTATTAGTATGTTTCTAGGACTGTGATAAAACACCATACCAATTTAGGCAGTTTATAGTGGAAGGGTTTGTTTGGGCTTATAGTTCCAGAGGGATTAAGAGTCTATCACCATCACAGTGGGGAAGTATGGCACCAGGCAGGTGTGGTCCCTGGAGCAGCTGAGAGCCCAAATCTCTAGGAAGCAGAGTGAGTGAACTTGAAGTGCCAAGAGTCTTTAAACGCTTAAAGCCTACCCACAGTGGTATACTTTGTCTAGGAAGGCCACACTTTCTAAGCCTCCCCAAACAGCATCATCGGCTGGGGACCAAATGTTTACATGCTGAACGGCACACTGTCTTTGATCATTCTTTCTCCTTGTTCACCTGCCAGATACTTCTGGGGACCTCAGTATGGTACTTTTCCTGTGATTTCTTCTTTTTTTTTTCTTTTAACATTTCTCTTCTGTGATACTGATGACAGCAGTTGATTAAGCCATAATGCACTATGTAGCATCACCCTGTGGACAGCACGGGTTTCATCAATAACATTAAAAGAAGCAGAAAAAATGTAAAATGCTAGTGTGCTTTTACATGTGGTGCATGTTTAAGATAAGAGCTGAGTGGTGCCAGACATGGCACCTTACTTTGAAAAGGTTTGGAGTTTGTAGGAAGATTGGGGCTAGTGGTCTCTGTCGCAGGTGGAATAAGGCCTGTGAATTTGGACGACAAGCACCCGTATCACCCGTAGTGGGTAAGGCTTGTGATATATGGGAATGAGAGGGGAATCCCAGGTGGCCATGGGTGTATGTTTGTGTTTCTGTTTGGCCAGGCAGAGCTGGGCACACTTCACAGTGTTCCCAGCCTTTCTCACAAAGTATTGCACATAAACAAAACAAATTTGCCTTATGCCCCAGATGCTCAAGTTCTCTCTAGTGTTCCAATCGTATTGGAATGGAACCATGCTTGCAGAATGTGTATTTAAGCAAAATGCACTATATCTATGACACTTATTTGAATTGGTGCATCTGTCTCCCTCATAGGAATGCACTATGCTACAAGGCAAATAATCTGCTCACCTTTTCATATAGTTCCTCCCTGTGCCTGACATGGTGGTGGTGGTGGTGGGGGGTCAGTGTGCACTAAGTTAGTTAAAAATAGCAAGTTATTTATGGTCACTGATCATATATCTTTTACTTAAAACATGTAGAGGTACTTGTTTTACAACCTAGTACTTTTTCTTATTTTCAGTTATTGAGTGAGGTTGTAGGCTCAATAATTTTTTATTTTTAAAAAACATTATGGATGGGACAGTAATCCCAGTGATGGGGAGGCTGAGACTTCTAGCCCAACCTGGGTTAGATTAACAAAACTTTAAAAACAAGAACAAGAACAAGAACAACAACAACAACAACAACAACAAAACAAAGACCAATGGGGGAAAATCATGTGGAATATATTAAACTGTCCAAGTATCTATGCCCACTCTGCTGGCGGAGTGTTAGTGTAATGGTTTCTCTGTGTGTCCTGGAAAGCACTCTAGGCTTCTTATGTTTTATATGATGCTAACCCAAGAAAACACAGCATTCTGTGTAGTTCTTAATGAGGATGATGAAAATGGAATTTATATCTTTTAAAGAAGCCATCTTCTCCAGATCAATATGGACTGGGAAGCACACCATAGTCTCTCAGGACAGCAGGCACAGAAAGGGACAAAGTATAACAGAGAATCAACTGGGGTATTAAAGATGGCAGCTTTGAGTTTAGTTTGGCCACAAATCTAGGGATTTGCTTGGTTAAAGCAAACTCATGGATACAACAGACAAGATGTCATTGCAAAAACCTACCTAAGCCAAATTTCTGTGGGTGACAGCCATCATCTGAACTTTCAGAAACAAGAAGAATCGAGACAACATGCTGAAAACAACTTGACCCAGAGGTGTAAAACTTTCTACTTTACCTTCTTTCTGTTCAGTTTTAAAGTATGGTTGTTCCTAGTTTATAAGCACAAGAGGAAAATACAAAAAAAAAAGGAGAAAATAATGAAAGTGGATAGGAGAAATAAAGGAACAGGAAAAATTTATTTGTAAACGTAGTAAAAAATAACTCATAGAATGGTCATAGAATGGTAGTGTCTGGCAGTTTTTCACAGCATTTTGAAGATTACAGTGTATATTTGGTTGTTGGCTTTTTTTTTCTGTTTTCTTCTTGAGGGCTTGACACCTAGCTCCCAAATGAATACATGGAGACTTATTCTTACTTATGAATGCCCAGCCTTAGCTTGGCTTGTTTTTAACCAGCTTTTCTAACTTAAATTATACTGTTTCTCTTTAACTACATTTTGTCTCTGGGCTTTTTACGTTTCATATATATATATATATATATATATATATATATATATATATATATCTTTCCTTCTTACTCTATGACGATCTTTAGCTGGGTGGCTGACTCCTTTTAGCATTAGTTTTTCCATTCAGCACTATAATTTCCCTTCTTTTTTTTCAGATGTTTTTATTTAAATTAGAAACAATCTTGTTTTACATGTGCACCCAATGAACCCCTATCCATTCCATTTCTGCTCCTCAGGGAAGTTGAGGCCTTCCATGGCAGATCATCAAAGTCTGTCATATCATTTGTGTCTAGGCTGAGAGATTTCCCCCTATGTGGAATGGGACCCCAATGTCCATTCTTATACAAGGTATAAATACTGATTCATGCCAGAGGCCCCATAAATTTCCCAGGCCTCCTAACTGACACCCATGATCAAGGGGTCTGGGTTGGTCCTATGGTGGTTTCCCAGCTATCAGTCTGGGGTCCATGAGCTCCCCCTTGTTCAGGTCAGCTGTTTCTGTGGGTTTCTCCAGCCTGGCCTTAACCCCTTTGCTCATAATTCCTCCCTCTCTTGCAACTGAATTCCAGGAATTCAGTTCAGTGTTTAGCTATGGGTGTCTGCTTCTGTTTCCACCAGTTACTGGATGAAGGCTCTAGGATGGCGAATAAGGCAGTCATCAATCTCATTATCAGGGAAGGACATTTAAGGTAGCCTCTCTACTATTGCTTAGATTGTTACTTGGGGTCATCCTTGTAGATTTCTGGACATTTCCCTAGTGCAGGATTTCTCTTTAAACCTATAATGGTTCTCTCTATTATAGTATCTCTTTTTTTGCTTTCCTCTATTCTTCCTCCGACTCAACCTTCCTGCTCCCTCAAGTCCTCCTCTCCCCTCCCCTTCCTCCCTTCTCTTTCTCCTAACTCTCTCTCCCCTCCCCCCATGTCCCAGTTTGCTCAGGAGATCTTGTCCCTTTCCTCTTTTCCAGGGGACCGTGTATGTCTCTCTTAGGGTCCTCTTTATTTCCTAGCTTTTCTGGCGGTGTATATTGTAGGCTGGTAATTCTTTGCTCTATGTCTAAAATCCATATATGAGTGAGTGCATACCTTTCTGTGACTGGGTTACCACCATTAGGATGGTTTCTTCTAGTTCCATCCATTTGCCCGCGAATTTCAAGTTTCCATTGTTTTTTTCCGCTGAGTAGTACTCCATTGTGTAAATGTACCACATTTTCTCTATCCATTCTTCAGTTGAGGGGCATCTAGGTTGCTTTCAGGTTCTGGCTATTACAAATAATGCTGCTATGAACATAGTTGAACAGATGTCCTTGTTGTATGAATGTGCTTCTTTTGGGTATATGCCTAAGAGTAGAATTGCTGGATCTTGTGGTAGGCTGATTCCCACTTTCCTGATGAACCGCCACACTGATTTCCAAAGTGGCCATACAATTTTGCACTCCTACCAACAGTGGAGGGGTGTTCCCCTTTCTGTATATCCTCTCCAGCATAAACTGTCTTTGGTATTAGCCATTCTTACAGGAGTAAGATGGTATCTCAGGGTTGTGCATTTCCCTGATGACTAAAGATGTTGAGCACTTTTTTTTTATGTGTCTTTCTGCCATTTTAGACTTTTCTATTGAGAATTCTCTATTTATTTAGTTCTGTACCCAGCTTTTTATTTTTTCCATTTTTTAATTTAAATTAGAAACAAGATTGTTTTACATGCCAATCCCATTTCCCTCTCCCTCCCCTCCTTCCCTGCCCCCCACTAACACCCTACCTATCCCATACCATTTCTGCTCCCCAGGGAGGGTGAGGCCTTCGATGGGGGGGTCTTCAGAGTCTGTCATATCCTTTTTGATAGGGCCTAGGCCCTCCCCTGTGTGTCTAGGCTGAGGGAGTATCCCTCTATGTAGAATGGGCTCCCAAAGTCCATTCCTATGCTAGGGATAAGTACTGATCTATTACAAGGGCCCCATAGATTTCCTAGGCCTCCTCACTGACACCCACATTCATGGGGTATGGATCAGTTCCATGCTGGTTTCCCAGTGATCAGTCTGGGGGCCAAGAGCTCCCTTTTATTCAGGTCAGCTGTTTTTGTGGGTTTCATCAGCCTGGTCTTGACTGGATTCCAGTTCAGTTCAGTGTTTAGCTCTGGGTATCTGCTTCTACTTCTATCAGCTGCTGAATGAGGGCTCTTGGGTGGCATATAAGTTGGTCGACAGTCTCATTATCAGGGGAGGGCATTTAAGGTAGCCTCTCCTCTGTTGCTTAGATGGTTAGTTGGTGTCATCCTTATAGATCTCTGGACATTTCTCTAGTGCCTGATTTTTCTTTAAGCCTATAATGGCTCCCTCTCTGATGGTATCTCTTTTTTTGCTCTCTTCTATTCTTCCACCTACACAACCTTCCTGCTCCCTTATGTCCTCCTCACCCCTCCCCTTCTCCCCTTCTCATTATCTTAGCTCCCTCTACCCTCCCTTCATAATTGTTCTCTATTACTTTCATTTCTAAGAGAATATTGTATTTTTCTGATTAGAAAAATGGTATAATGTCCCTTAGAAAGTAGGAAAAACACAAAGGTAAATTTGTTTGTGCTATACCACAGAAAAATGATACTGTTTTTTGACATTTCATATAATATCTTTAAACTTTCTTTTTATTTATTCTTTGTGTCCTTTTCATCATGTGCGTTGGTTGCATTCATTTCCCTATCCTCCATATCTACCCTCTGCCCTTACAACCCCCTCCAAAATAAAATTAAATTTAAGAGAAAAAGTGAGAAAATAAAAGAGGAAGAAAGGCAAAATCTCATTATGAAAGTTGTAGTGTGGAACAGTGCGTCACACAGTACTGTTTGTCCATACATCTTTATTTGTAAGTGTTTATTTCAAAAAATCACTCACTGGTTTGAGGCCTCTGGTTTCTGCTATGCCATCAATGCTGGGGCCTCTCCGAACTCTTCTTGGATATCCTGATGTTGCCCCGTGTCATGGAGATCCTGCAGCTTTGGGTCTGCAAGACTGGTCCTTCAAGTGCTTCTGCAGCTCAGAGGTGGTGTGGATGTTGTGGAGGGCCAACTCATAACCCTGGTTCTGGGCCTGGGTAGTATTAGGGTTGGTCAGCCTCCCAGCTCTCCCTGGTCCTCACCACCAGGTGAACTCTCCAGTATTGCCCTTGCTAGTTTACCCCTTGCAGCAATGAGCAATGGGAGGGGCCAGTTCCCCTGCCTTTATATTCTCAAGGTTCTCTCTCCCATACTTGGGTCACCAAGGCCAGCTTCTACTGTGTTGCCCAGGAGGGGTGCTGGGGCCACTCTCCCGCTCTTATGACCACAGGACCAGCTCTTCCACCCATTACAGGCAGTGTTGCAGGGGTGGGTGTGGAGTTGGGTAGGGAGGCATAACAGATGGGGGGGGCAGATCTCCTAGGCACATGTTCTTGAGGCCAGTTTACAGTACCTCTGTCAATAGGGTCAGATCTGTTGTGCTGCCCAGGAGAGGTGTGGAGCCACTTTCCTGAGTGTTGCAGCTGGCAAAAGGGAGGGTCAGCTCCCCCTTGCCAGCTGGAGGCAGTAGGGTCGAGGGGGGGAGAGCATCTTTCCCTCCCTCGATCCCACCACCACAGTACAGACAAGGGAGGTGGTACCAGCTATGCCTCTCTCATGCCCTCACGGCTGGCTCACCCTCACCTCTGTCTACAGGGTCAACTCTGCTATGCTGCTCATAAGCCCTAAGCATATGGCCTGTTCTCCGGAGTGCTGCAGCTGGTGAGGGGTTGGGTCAATTCCCCCACTGCTGCAGGTGGCAAAGGGCGAGGGAAGGAGGACATGTGTCCCTCACCTACGCCATTATATGGCGTAGGAGAGGGGCACAACCTGCTCTCCCATTCTCATGCTCTCAGGGTCAGCTTGCCTATGCCCATGCAAACTGGATCAGCTCTATTATGCTGCCTAGGTGAGGTGGAGGACATTCTCTCCTGAGTACTGCGGCCAGTGAGTGGCAGGACCAGTTCTCCCTAGTATTTCAACCAGTGGGGGACAGGGCCTGCTCTGTACAGCCCTGTCGTCTCGGCCTTTGGTGGTATCAGCAGCCATGGACATCAGCAGAGACTGCAGCTGCATCAGAGCTGTGAGCCCTGGCAAACCCAGCCTTAGACATCACCATGGCTCTGGTGGCAATCACACCACCCACATTAGTCCATTCCTCATCTCGTTCTCTTCTTTAGATATGCCTCTGTCTCATATTCCACCTGCCATATTTGCTCACCAAAACAGTGCCCATCTGCTTGGTGCCGAAAGGTGCTGGGTGAGCCTATATTTTCTCCTGAGAGCCCAGGGTGGACCACCGAAGGCCTGTGTGTGGGTCTCGTTGTCATGCTCCGTCTTTCATGGCATTGGGCAGGACCATGCTTCCTACTCACAAAGACATCATAATAATGCCCAAATGCCTGGCGCCTCTGGCTGCTATTGCTGGAGTCCTCTGACAGCTCAGGCTAGAAACCTTGTGCTGCATTTGGTTTGTATACATGGATTAGAAAATACCCCCCTCCTATGAGAGTGAGAAGGGAAGAAAAGGAAGGATGCAGAGGTCATGAGGAAGCAGAAATTTTGAGTCAGGTGTAGATTAGAAGAAAGGACATATGACAGGTAGGATTTTAGTTGGGGGGTGTTAGAGGAGGAAGGGAGAGAGAAGGGAACTGGGATCGTCATGTAATTCAATCTTGTTTGTAATTCAAATATATAAAAATAAATAAATAAATAAATAAATAAATAAATAAATAAATAAATAAAAAGAAAATGCCCTCCTCTTGTGAGCTCTCTAAGTGAGATGAGAGCATTAGCAGGGACAGGGTGACACATGGTGGAGCAGGCACTAGGTTCAAGTTCAGATCCCTCTTTCATATTGTATGTTGCTTTGTAAAATCTTAAAAAGAAAGCATTTTCCATTAAAAATGCCTGTCACCACCATGATGAGAGCTTGTGGGAGAACTGGCTCATCTCTACCAGTTTCTACATGTACTGACATCCTGCTTCCATAATGGTTCAGTCATGGCAACCAAGAGCCTTCATATCAATGATGCTAGAAACAATCCAAATCTCTTCTTCCTATCATGGTCAGTTGGTGTCTGGTTATTTTCCTAAGGAGTAAGGGTTTGTTCTGTCTCACAGGTCATGGGTAAAATGCATTATGGTAGGGAAGTCAAGGCAGTGGGTGCTTTAAGCAGCTGGTCACATTTGCTGCATGCATGCTTCATGCATACTTTTGCTCACCTTCCTTTCTCCTTGTACAGTCCAGACCCTGGGGTAGGGAGAGGTCCACGCACAGTAAAGGGTCTTCCCACCTCGTTAAGCCTCAATTAAAGGAATCAAGCAGTCCTCTACAGGCACACTTAGAGGCAAACCTAAACCAGATAATCCCTCACGGGCATTTTCAGTTACCTGTTGTCTAAGTGCCTTTAGATTCTGTCAAGTTAAAGTTAATACTAACCGTGACAGTGAGGTATGGAATTGATTAAATAAACAATTCATGTGGAAATAAGGCATTTTTACTAGTAGTGTCCTGACTGTTCTCTTAAAATGAATGAATTCACTATAAATGTGGATGGTTTCATTCATGTTCTAACTACACTCACTGAATTTGCTAGTGGTCTACTGATGCTCACAGCACTTAAGATATCTGAAGCAATCTGTCACATGATTTCCATTTATTTATTTACTTATTTTGGTTTTTGGAGATTGGGTTTCTCTGTGTAACAGTCCTGGCTGTCCTGGAACTCACTCTGTAGAGCAGGCTGGCTTTGAACTCAGAGAGATCCACTTGTCTCTACCTCCTGAGTGCTGGGATTAAAGGCATGTTCTACCACCAACTTTTTAAAGGGAGTTGGTGATGGTGACTCAACTACTTCCTTTACACGTGGGCACACAGTGGTAAGACATGATAAAAACTGTATAACCAGGCTGTCAGGAATGACAACATTCTAAAGAGACCCTCTGTGTCTCTCAATGCTATCAGACTATGGAAATAATGGACCCCCAAAATATGGGAATTTCTCTGGGAATCTCATGCTGGGAGAAGGAAAAGGCACCAGTTAGAGGGGAAACTTGTATTCCTGGAAGAGTTTCACACTTCTAACAACTTGTCAGATGTGACTATAAGGTCCAGACAAGGATGGACCAGTAGTGGTTGGGACCACACCTTGGCTGGGACTGCTTAAATGTGCTTATCCTTGGCCTCTTTTTAAACATTGATCTCACCTCAGGATGCATAAAATTGTTTGGGGTGTTTGTAGATCTCTTTGTCTCTCTCCCAATGTAGCCACACTGAATATTTTTTTGCTTTCCCCTTTTCTCAAAGAGAATAATATTTTTCTTTTAATAAGATTTTGTGGTTTACAAAACACATTGGCATCATCTATTTATAATCTGAAGAATGTTCTGTTATCAGTGGAGTTTTTCCCCATTAACATTATTTGAAGCTATAAGGCTGGTAAAGATGCCATCCTCCCAAAATACCAGCTTCCTCAATGCTCCCTATAGTTGGCAAGATATCTGATACCCTAAAGAGACTACTGAGCCATTCTTCCTGCAGAAACTCACTCACTCACTCACTCACTCACTCACTCACTCACTCACTCACTCACTTTATCATCTAATCTATCTGTCTGTCTATCTATCTATCTATCTATCTATCTATCTATCTATCTATCTATCTATCTAGTGGAAGCCCTACTGATGTCCATATACACCCAAAAAGGTTGGGATGTTGGGGATCCCCAGCTAGAGTGCTCTGGTCTCATTCCTCCCATTCCAAAATCCACCTCTGAGAAAGCCTGTAAAAAGTTAGCCCCTCCCTGGGGAAGGCTATATAAGACCTGGTAGCCATATTTGCCATGTGACTCCTCCCCTGCCTTCCCAAGGCTCTATTGGGAGTTGCTTTGCTCATTAAACCTGGGTTTATCAGTTCGGTTTGAATGGCTCATTACATACGTGGCAGAGGAACTCAGCAGCCAGGGATCCAATACCTATCACTATTTATTATATTTGTTTTATTATTGGTTTTTTAGACATAATTACTTTATTGATTCTGACAGAATTTCACATCATACACCCCAATTCCACTTACCTCCCAGTCCCCTCCATATTCTCTCCCCACCTCTGTGGCACCCTCCCAAAAATTTTTTAAAAATCAAACCACAACAAAACCAACCAAGCAAGCAAACAAATAAAAACAAGAACAAAGCCAAACCAAAAAATAACTCCCCCCTCAAAAAAAATAACCCTCTCTTTATTTCTCTATCTGACCAGTCTCTCCAGCATCTCTTCATTTGTCCTGGTCGCACTGGGAGGTATGTGTCACATATTATATCCTTTTGTCCAATCAGCTTTACTATCAAATGTTCATTGCTATGAGTCATTGGTATGGTTCAAGGCCTTTGGTTTCTGGCACACAGTGATCATTGGATCCTTACCAAAACTCTTCTGGGATATCTTGAGGCTGTCCCGAGACATAGATATCCTTCCACAGGACCAGTCCCTCCAGGAGCTCCAGCAGTCCTAGATGGAGTGGAGGTTAGGTTGGGCCAACGAAAGGTCTGGTTGTAGGCCTGGGTGGTAGCTGAGTTGGTCCATCCTGGCTACTGGGGTTACCCCCTTGAGGGGAGGGGGCAGAGCCAGCTCCCCTCTGTCCATGTCATCAGAGTCAGTTCTCCCTTGCCTGTGATGGGGGGTGGAGCTATCTCTCCTGATTGCAGGGGCCTCCTCTCTGTGAGGATCAGACCCAGGTCTCTTGTTGCAGTGTTCAGTGAGAGGCAGGGCCAGCGAAGGGCAGGTCCTGCTCATTGTGGCTCTGTGATTTCATCATATATGCTCGGTTCCTATGGCCCTCTGAGATGACACAGGCCACAGACATTAGCACAGACACCAGCTGCAGTTGGACCTAGGACCAGACATGGCCCTCAGCAGCAGCTTTATCCTGGATAATGTCTTGGCTCTGGATGGAAACAGTGACACTCAGATCAGGATGGCTCCAGCAGCAACATGGCCTCCAGACACCAACAAGGCCACAGGTTGTGGTCCCTACACTGGGCTTCTGTGTGATCTTTGGTGGCAATGCAATACTTGAACTTCAACATAGACCCTAGTTGTGGTTGAACTATGGACGCAGACATGATTCTCCACAACAACCCCAGACTGGATGTCACCATGACCCAGGTGGCAGCAAAGGCCACCCTATGCTGTCTATTTTTAATTTGGCTCTTTAAACTGGCTTATTGAGGCATCTGGCTGGACCTGATTTTGAGCACAGCTTGTGACCCCCCAAGTTTGGTAATAGTTACAAGAAGGACATGGATATGTAAATGTAAAGGCATTTAAAAACTGTATTATGTAAAGGAAACCCCTAAGAGGCCTCCACCAAAGGAAAGCATTATTTAACGTAGCCATTGAGAGCTGGGCATGATGCTACATGCCTATAATTCTAGTGCCCAGGAGACCAGGGAGGAGGATTACTATTACATGTTTGAGACCAAGCAGCCTGGGCCACATAGTGATGTCAAGACCAGCCTAGACTATCCAGTGAGATCTCGTCTTAACAAACAAACACTCTTTCCCCCACATACTGCCCACAAAACACAGCCAACCAAACTTAAAAATTCCAGTGAAACTTCACAAAGTTTGGGGCAGACAGAGGGCCGATGATGAATGCCATTTTGAATGGAATGAAGATTTGAAATTGAATGCAGCTATGAAAGATAGTTGCTAGATTCTGAGTAGACTGGATTTTGTATGTGCTTGAATTGAAAGGCCCTCACCCATCCCCTTGCTTTGGTAGCCATGACAGGCTGCAGAAAAGACCCAGCAAGACATAGGCTCCTGACTCAGCAGCATGTGCTGACCCCTTCCCCCCACTCTGCCCTAATTACTAGGAAGCAACTGCTAAATACCTTCCATGTGGCAAGAAACCAATCAGAAGTTAGCTGGAGAGCTCTGGGTGTGCTTTACTGATAATAGTGGAATGCAGGGCATAGCAACTGCCCTGGATGGCCTCTAGGCATAGCAACCTTTCTGTAGCTGCAGCTGACCAATCAGCTCAGGACAGGTGCACCAATCCTAAGACTGTTGCTATGCAACTAGTGGACCCCCCAGACACTCCCCTTGCTCTACCTCCAATATATGCCCTGCCCCACTGCTGCTCAGGGTTCCTCCTACTCGGAAGGATGGAGGACCCTAGTTAACTCAAGTTAACTCGCAAATTAAAAAGACTCTTTGCTTTTGCATCAGACCTGGTCTCTTGGTGGTTTGGGTGGGGTTATGAGTGGGCACAACAGAATGTGTGTATGTGTGTGACATGGTGTATTTGTATGAGTGTGTAAATGAGGTGAGCCAGGCACAGTGGGGAGTTGTAGCACAATTTAATAAAAACCCAAAGACAGATACTGGGGTTAAAGCTGAAGATCAGAGAAGCAAAGCACCTAGAGAGTTCTTACCTCTACCAATGTTCAGACCAAAGAGGTAACCCACCCTGAACCTCAGACTGTACTGTTCCTCACCAAATCTCAGACTACTCCTGAGACTGCACTGGGCTCCTTATATTCTCTCTAGTGCTGGAATTAAAAGCATGAGCTGTTTCTCTTTTAGACTGATTCATTCTCATGTAGCCTCTGGTGGCCTTGAACTCACAGAGATACATCTACCTTTGTCTCCTAAATCATGGGATTAAAGGTGTGTGCCCACCACTGCCCAGCTTCTATGCCTGTGGCTGGCTTTGCATTCTGATCTCCAGGCAAGCTTTATTAGATCATAAACAATATCTCACCACAGGGAGTGAAAAGGAAGAAGTAGATAAGAGCTAGGACTGCAGAGAGAGCCTGGAGCCAGGTCACAGTGCTCCCTGATAGCAATCTCTCTTACATTTGTCTGCTGCACAGAGGAAATACAGAAATACAGGAGGAAATGTCCAGCAGACACCTGGTGATTCTGCTGGGAAAACCAAGCCTGAACGTAAACTGCCGCTCTGCTCTGCTGGTGTGCAACTTACTGCTTCCGGATTCCTGCCTGTGTCTCTGAGCCTTGCCCTATTTAGGGGTTAAATGTATGAGATGTGTTCTGAGGATGGCCTCGAGGCATTTCTTGGTTGTAAATAGTACTCAAAAGTTGAAAATCATAGGCATGATGGCCTCCGTCTATCTAATTTTTCATTTCACTTAATTCCTATTTATCAGAGCTCAGGGGTAACTTATGAAATGTATTTTTTTTTCCAGTCTAAACAAAACCATATCCGCCTGTTTATTTTCATTTGGAGATTTTCACTTGGAGATTTTAAAGTGAGGCTAATGTCTCATCAAAATCACACAAGAATATTGTATAACTTTTTAAGGAGAAATCACAGTAGCATTCTTCAGAGAGATAAATAACAAAGTGCTTTTTGCAGTTTTAACTGACAATGAAAGAAGTGTGGAATGAAATGTATTTTTCTGTGTGTTTTTCCTGGGGAGAAAACAAAGAAGACGGTTTAGGATTATAGAATGTGTTCTTTCTTCTTTAAAATGCCCCACTGAAGGGTGCACTTAGAACTGCAGCTGCCTCTTTCTTTCTGACAGTGAAGCTAACCTGGAGGCTGGACTCTGGATTATAGATGTTCCTTTCAATATCCTTTTCTCTTTCAGTTTTGAAACCTAACCGTTTAAGTGCTGGCTTCTGGTTTGGTAGTACAAAGGGCAGTACAGGCTTCAGCATGGTAGGACTTACCGGAAAGGGCTCTGCGGTGGAAGGTGACAGATTGTCTTGTCTGGGCCTCCTCCCCAGAAGCCAGCTGCTAGGTCACAGGATGTCCATATCCCCAGGGTATATGTCCTCCAAGAGTCATGTTGCTGGACTGAACCCTACTTTGTATTTTAGGAGTCTGACAGTTTGTAAGTTTTCTTTCATAAGTACATCTGCATGTATTTCTGTAAAAACCTGTTCATAAATCTCCCGGAAGCAGCTCCCCCCTTCCTGCTTTTCACTGTTTAGGACTGACTATCCTCATCAATTGTTTTCACTTTGTGTGAAAATCCACCCTCCTTTCCTTCCCTTTCATCTCTGCTTTTCCTTGTCTTAGTGTCTTTTGGACAACATGTTTTTGTCTCATAGTTCCAAGCAAGTAAGCCCTTCATCTGTTCAAATACAAAATAGGAAAAAAGAAAGAAAATGCCTTGAGACAAGGCAAAGTAAATCACTTGCCTTCAAGGTTCAGCTGAATATGCTTGCTTGAGCTTCATGCTTTCTGTCAGAGCATCTGAACGCCCCCCACTGAACAAGATGATAACACAGAGTGGTTTGAAATGTTTGCTTCTTGCTTTTTTCTGCCAGTAAACCATATCTGCACTAAGCCAGGGCCACCTTTCAGTGAAAATGGAACAGGAGGCTGCCCTCTGCGATCTGAACATGCCTCCAGCCCTATTTATTTATGAGGAGCTTTGTGCCATGTTACCCAGCTTTATGGGAGACATCACACAGTCCTGGGAATCTGATAGAAGGCTTTAAATGGATAGGCTCTTCTGCCAGTTTTGTGTGCCAGAAGGTTTTGGGCTTTGAAAGAAAGAAACAACAAACAAACCTCAAACCCTAACTGAGATCGAATCATAATACCCAAGGAAAACATCCCACGTTTTTCTGAAGAGGGTTTTCTATAGATACAATATGGCAAAGAATATAGCAAGTAACTTTTAAAAAGAAAAAACAAAACACTCTAAAAAGTCTCAAAACATAATTAGTAAGTATTACAATATTCTTCTAAATTTCATGAAGAAAGCAATGTTAATGAGATCTTTTGAATATACATTTTTGTATATTCATATTTGTAATGTGCTTCAAATACAACATTTTATTTTCAAGGCAGAGATTTAAGAAAATACTTGGAGGTTTGTCTCAGATGGGAAAATGGAGACATCATTAACGAGAACACATACTAGTAACACTCAGTGCTCAGTATTAATTGACTCTGATCCAGGACTTAGTGCAATCTGCCCAGCAGAGTCTGAAGATTATTAATGCAATGAGACAACATAGTGCACTTATGAGACAGATTCAACAGCTTTGCTGTAGGCAAAGGGCACAAGACATAATGGCCAGATTAGATTATGAATAATATATACTAAAGTAACATAAAGGGGCCGCTCAATTTGACATGAATCCACTTGCAGGTAATTCTTGAATACTGGTGAATATTTGATGTCCTGGGAGAGTAGGGGTTAAACTTAAGATCTCTCCCTTCAAGGAGTTTTGATCTAGTTTGAGACAATGCTGCCCAGAACACAAAAAGAAGTGTAAAATGACACCAAAAAAAGTACCATTGAGGTGGTGTGATGACTTATTAGACAGCAGCTACTCACAGGGCTTCAGGATTGTGTGATGAGCCTCCCTTCCTGACCCATGAGCTATGTGGCCTGAATTTCTTTTATCTACTCCACTGAGTACCACTGAGCTGCCAAATAATGGAGTTGAACTAATTTGATTTCAGATGACTAAGAAGGTTTAAAGTAGTGAATTTGGTATAGTTTAGTTAAGTCACTCAGTATTGACTTTTGTGGTCTGCCTCTGCTCTACTTTAAAAAATTTAGTTTTTCTTCCAGTAAATGTACAAAATAATGAGCTATATGGCATTTTAAAAAATTTTATTTTTGTATATGTGTTTATGTGTGTGTATATGTGGTATTGGATAACCAGTTGGTATAATCTTCCCTGGGGAAGACTATTTCTCTTGCTCTCAGCATTCCTCAGTTGCCTGTAGTTCACTATGTAGGGCTGAGGCCTCATGGTTTTTCCTCTGTCCATTTGTCATGTCTATCTGGTGTCATTCTTGTTCATCTTAGCTTTAGACAGTCCTGAAGGTGTAGCTTCTGCCATTACTAGGAGACACAATCTCACAGTAGACTCTGATCTCTGACTCTTAACCTTATCTTTCAGCCTCTCTTCTACCAGGTTCCTTGAACCTTAGGTGTAGGAGTTGTTTTGTAAATGTCCACTGGGATTGGACCCTGCAACTGCATTTTGATTGGTTGTGGTTTTCTATAGTGATCTCCATCTGTTTCAAAGAGAAGTTTCCTTGATGAGGGGGTGACAATTAAACTTATCAGTGGATATAGTATTAAATGTAGGTAGGGATTTTGGATTAGTAAATTGTAGGTTCTTCTCCAAGATCCATGACTTCACTAGCCCTATAGGTATTTGACTAGGTTTCCAATACCAGGCAGTTTCCCTCTTGTTGAGTGGGTCTTAGTTCCAGTTAGAGATCTGTTGGTTACGGCCAAGGTATACATGCCAGTATTGCATCTGCAGGGTTGTCATCTGATGCTAGTCATTGTTGTCATTCTCAGGCATCACAGCTGAGTAGGACTATTGCATGGTAGGCTTCACAGAGGAGGATTTCAGATCACTTCAGATTGGGGGCTTCTGGGCCCTGTCTGAAATGCATGGTGTCTTCATCAATAGGGATTTACTTTCCATATCTGGAAGGCAATCAAATGCAATTATAATAGCATCTAATGTTTTGGAAATCTAATGGACAATCCTGACCAACAACTCAAAAGAGGGCTTCTCATGCCTGGTGGTGAGGTTCTTATTAGCTGTCTTTTGTCTCTTGGAGGGAGCTTTATCAACCCAGATGAGAAAATTTCATTTAAACTATCTATGTAAATTCATACACGTGTTTTATAGTTTACATGTTTTATAGGTTTTTTTTTTGTAAAGTGGGTAGTTAATAGTACAATTCCGTATGACTTTTCACACATTGTCACTGTTATTTTACCCTCATAACTCGTTCTATATTTATTTCCAAAGTCACTATGCTGATTTCTATGGCTGCTGTAGTTTTTTACCACCTTTAGCCATGTATACATTTCCTTTTGCACATTCTCAACAGCATTTGTTGTCATTTATTTTGTAAAAACTTTACAAAATTTTTACTTAAAATAGAAATTATAGTTTCCCCTCTCCTTTCCTCATTCCAGCCCTTCCCATGTCCCCTTTCTTCTCTCATCCACCCCACTCCCTCTCAAACTGATGGCCTCTGTTTATATAATTATGAAATTATGTATTTATATATTTATATAATTATAATATGCTTGTACATATTACATAACATTATGATTATATAATATATAGTATAGTTATAACTATATACTATATATTTCTTATAAAATTATATTAAATATAATTGTATAATCAAATATATAATATACAACTCATCAAGTTCATTTAGTGTTGTCTGTTTGTATATGATTTCAGGAATTAGTCCATGGTATTGGATCACCAGTTGGGTATCTTTACTCTGGTAAAGACTGATTTTTTTCCTCTCTCAGCTGTCATTAGTTGCATGTAGTTCCTTGTCTATGGGTGGGGCCCTGTGAGGCTTCTTTTTTTCCAGGACAGCATTGTTGTTGCTTGGGTCTTATTTAGGCAACCATATTGTTGAGGTATCACGGGGGAAACTTCCCAGTCATTTCTAGGAGACACAATCTCATATCCGATTTCCTGGTCCTCTGGCTCTTACAGTTTTTCTACCCCTTCTTCTATGACATTCCCTGCAAGTGTTGTGTTGTAGATGTATCCTTTGAGATTTGGGGCACCATAGCCAGTTCATCTCTGTATTTTGACATTGTATAGTTTCTGCTGCAGAGAAAAGTTTCTTTGATGAAGGGTAAGAGCTCTAACCATCTGTGAGTATAAAGATAAATACTTAGAATGCAATTAGAAATTAGAAATGCTGAAGATCAGAGAAGTAAAGTGGCCAACCACTAGAGAGCTTTTATCTCTACTAATGCTCAGACCAAAAAGGGCGATCCTGTCCTCAGACTGCATCTCCATACTGCAGTGCTCTCCACCAAACATCAGATAGCCTCCTGCCTTACATTCTTCTCTAGTGCTAGGATTAAAGGCATGGAATCCCAAGGTATTTCTTTTTTAGGCTGGATCAATTTCATGTAGCTCAGGGTAGCCTTGAACTAACAGAGTTCCATCTGAGTGCTGGGGGTAAAGGTGTGTGCGATCATTGCCTTGGCCTCTATGACTAAGCAGTATGGCTGCTTGGATTAAAGGTGCATGTTACCACTGCCTGGCCTCTGTGGCTAACAAGTGTGACTAGCTTTGCACTCAGACCTTCAGGCAAGTAATATTTGTCATATCATTTACCTTCTGTTGAGCAGTCCTTAAGTCAAACTAGACAGGTGTTGGATACCTCCAAGGTATGAGTGCCTCTACTGACCCTTGCTGGTCATTGTTGTGTTTTATGGGCATCATAGCTGCTTGGCACTATTGATTTCTTTCCTGCCTTGGTAGCTTATATAGCATCTTCTGGTACTGTGGACACTTTCAGGTCAGATCCAGCTGAATCTTCTGAGTCTTGAGGGGGAGATTTGGGACTTGTCTTCAACCTCTGTGAGGCCACCAAGGGCAACCACAATAGCCTATATTGTTTGGGGAGTGTCCTGGGATACTCTAACCAATTTTTCCTTAATGATAGCTTCTGTGGCTGAGTGAGTTGGACTCTCAATGTAGCTTTACCTTACAATGTTCTGATGGTTAAGAATGTTGAACATTTTTGTTTGTCTATTTATTGGTCATTTGTGCTTCTTGAGAACTCTCTGTTGAAGTCATTTATTTCTATTTAATGGATGATGTTTTTGGTATTCACTTACATTCTTTATAAATTCTAGGTATTAATCCTCAGATATATGTATAGTTGGAAAATATTTTCTCTCATAGTGTAGGATGTTTTGTCAATGTTTACTGATTTCTTCTCTGTACAAAACTTAAAACTTTACATTTCAGTGTTTTTAGATTTTTATAATAGATGTCTTTCACCTCCATGCTTATCTCATTTATTTTTTAAGTATTATACATGGGATCTCTCCAGTTTCTTGGCATATTTTTTGCTGGTATATACAAAATCTACTGGTTTTTAAATCTTTATTTTATATCCTGATACGTTATTGAATTTACCAGATCTAAGAGTTTCTAATAGAATCTTAAAGGCTTTTTAGAGTATAGGATAATATTATCTGCAAATAGGGATAATTTGAATTCTTCCCTTTCTGTTTGTTTTAGTCAGGCTTCCCTAGAAGAACAGAAATGATAGAATGTATATATATTATAATAGGGGCTTTATTAGAATGCCTTATGAGCATAGGAGCTGGCTAGTTCAACAATGTCCTCATAGACCTATCAAGAAGAATGTCTCTTAGTTGATTCCAGATCCTATCAAGGTGAAATTAAGATTAGCCACCACATTATTTATAATTTTTTTACTTCTTTCCTTTTCTTACTGCTATAGCTCAGGCTTTGGGTGCCACATCAAATAAAAGTGGAAAAAGTACACACCCACATATTGTTTCTCATTGAAAAAGATTAAAAAAATATTTTTGAGAAAAGGTCTTGCTATGCAGCCCAGATTAGTCTTAAACTCATGATTCTCCTGCCTCAGCCTTCTGAGTAATGAGGCTGTAGTTTTGCATTGTCATTCCTGATCTTTTCTCTTCTCTTACAACTCATTCTATATGTGACTGGGAGAAAATACTAAAGAGTTTTTGGAGTAGGCCTGATGGTGTGCATGTCTAGGCCTCATCCCCTAGGGGAATAGAAAGAAACCCTCCAGAACATTCTCAGCAAGTTGTCTAAGTAGATCTTGAAGCAACGAGTCATAGCAGTGTGTGCTTGTAATGCCAACAGTGGGGAGAGAGGTAGAAAAAATTCTAAGTTCAAGGTCATCCTGGGCTACATAGTGACAACTTGTCTAAAAAGGTGGCTCATTTTTTATGGCCATCACTAGATAAACTTGGCTCTTGATTCTGACATATGGCTATACTTAATTATCTTACCCTCAGTAGTCACTGAAGTCCGTAGGGCATTAATATCTAGCTCCTGTCTTCTATGACTGAAATAAGTACGTTTTCTATCTTTGATTTTCTTTCATTCCCTTTTTATGATATTTTGAAGGTTGGATCAAGATTGAAGAGAATTCCATATTGTTTGCCATATGTATTGGTTATAGGTTTGCCATCTGTAATGGATATATATATATATATATATATATATATATATATATATATATATATATACTCAAGCAAGGCAGAAGTGTGTTTCTCTCCCATTTAACTGTTTAACTGTCTGGGCATAAATGGGCAGGATGTTGTTAAAATCTGGGTTCTTTAGATCTTCATTTACTCTGTAATATGAAGGATTTGCCTGCATTAATATAATCATGGATGCTATATTTCATGCATTCCAGTCAGCAGGAAGGGACAAAATGAGGAAGCCATGTTCCCCTTCCTTTGAGTATGTAACTCAGTGACACTTATCCCCTCATGCTTGTTCCTCTGGCCAGCATGTTGTGGCAGGATCATGCTAGTTATAAAGGAAGGTGGACAGTATTTCCAGACTAGAAGACCAGGTATAAAAGTCCTCATACAGTATTAAAAGAGGCAGAACAAGTCTGTCACAGTCTCTGCCACATCTTAGAAATAGCATTTTAACTCATATTCTGGAAGGTATTATTATAGAGTGCATACCTTTTGTTAAACTTAGCAGAGATAGCTTTGGGTTATAGAATACATTTTAAAATTTTTATAGTGAGCTCTTTGCTGAATGTACATGGTTGTTAACCTTTTTCACTACTGAGAATGGTTGGGCAATGGATTGAGATGTGAGAGGAAGTGGCTGGAGAAGTGGCTATATGACCCCCAGGTTTTATTTTGTTCTTCCTTTGACTACTTGAGGTAGACAATGAGTCCGTAAAGGATGATGGGGCAATAATATGAAAGAGCAAGTATGTTTATGTAACTGTGTGGCATGAAGCCCACTTCTCATATGAAAAATTCTTATTTGAGCCATTCCATGAAAAAAAACCAAAACAAAAAAAAGCCTAAATATCCTTATGTTTTAATATGGTGAGATTTGGAAATCTGTTAGTTAATACCACTTTGCCCTACTATAACTAATATATGTTTCTTTTAGGACCTTATTTGCTATTGACTTTTGCAGTCATTGTGGTTGTGGAACTAAATGTTCCACAAGGAGCACCAGAATTTTGATTTCTAAGCAGCTGGTGAACATTTTTGGGTTGTAACATTTCTCCAAATTTTGTTGTTATTCACAAACTCTCCATTTGTTTGTGAATTTTGTTCTCTGTCAAAACATTTAAGACTATTTTCCATCTTTTAGAAAGTGAACAGCAGTTTTTCTGACACTGTTTTTTTTTTCTGATGATAAATAGTTTTTTCCTTCTACTTTCTGGTTTTGAGACACTAATGAAAAGAAACAATAAGTCTGTACTGAGACAGGAATTTCACATAATACTTGCTAGAATCATTTTTGCATGATAGTGACATTGCAACTTATTTTTATAAAACAAATGTTATGAATCTAGAAAATCTGCAGCCTTATAAATTAAGAAATAGGCGTAATTCTATTCTCGCATTAACCTCTTTAGTGACAATGATATATAATGTTGTGTAGGACTACCAGCTTATCAATAATCTTACACTATTGATTTTTACAAAGACAATTAAAATATTTATAAAGACAAGTTAACATGGCATTTACTTGCTTCCCCCAATCCTAGTCCCTAGTTGAGTGTAGGATTGTAGACCAAGAAGTGGAAGATGAGCAATGACAAAATAAAAACAAACAGCAAAAAAGCTCAATCAAGACCATATTGCAATGGCTATTCCTCTTAACTTTGGAAAATACCACTTAGTAATATCTATATGCCTTGTTAATTGATTTCAGCCATTAGTTACACAGAGGTAAGATATTCTTGGAGATAGGTCTAACCTCTAATTGGTGGGTTGTATGGTTTAAGCCTTTGTGCTCCTTTTATGATTTGTTTTGCTTGGTATTTAAAACTGCTTTGAACATTTACAAATCACTGTAATTGTTCACTGATGGGACAGGTTCTTCTGTGAATGTATTTGTCTTATTAGTTGATAAATAAAGTACTGTTGGCCAATAGGGAAGCAAGATAGGTGGGACTAGGAGTCGAGGAAGATTAGAAAATGTAATAAAGAGAAGTCTTGTGATCCAGGCAGGAAGTGACATAGCAGGCAGATTAGGAATATAAACAGGGACAAGGAAGAAATTGCTTTCTTCCTCCTGCTCTCTTCTCTGGGGCCACCATGTGATCCTGGCAAGAGAAGATGCCTGCCGCTGGTGTCCAATAAGATAAGTCTTTATAAAATAAATAAATTAATGATTATGGTTGCTACTTAAGACTGAGCTAGCATATAAGAAATCCTAGTCATTGGCCAGCAGCATCGTAACTAAGATTAATCTCTGTGTATTATTTTGGGCGCCCACATGGTGAACGGACTTGGGCAGCTGGTGGAAAGAGTTATCCTTACAGTTCACCACACAAATTTGCTGTAAGGAAAATGTAGCATATGCTAGTGATCTTTATGTGTTTGTGCCCTTTGTTCTGGTAGGGATTATAATTTCTTAATATCTAGCCAAAAAATGTTTGAACTCTTTAACAGATCAGTTAATACTATGTGTAATTATTGGGGTCTGTTTCTCACACATGTTTCCAGCTCCTGATAATATAGTACAGTGAATTACACAAAGCTAAACTCATGGGTTTGCTTTTTTGGTGGTAACATGATATGAGAGTCAGAAAATACAAGCAAACTGTGAGAGTATCAGGTGTGGTGATACAAACAAGAACAGGTTAAAGAAAGCTCCTAGTATGGCTGTGTGTGGTGTGTTTGGAACAGTATTTACATAAAAGGTGACAAAGTTTCTTGAGAAGATGGCTAGCATGGTGATTCAAGTAAAGCGAGGGGCCTAGAACTGAGAATCTCACTTGGTAGAGCATACATTAGGGGGTAAAAACAAGTATAGATGCTCTTAAGAGACAGCAATCCAGGCCAACTTTGGAAAACCAGCTTGATTGGAACAGGAAGTAAAGTTGAAAAGAGAGAGGGGCCAGATCATATAAGCCTGTCTTGGCCTGGGGGATACCTGGAGGAATTGATCTGAATAACATTGAGTGTTCTTGTTTAGTCTGTTAGCATGATAAAACACTCTGATCAAAAGCAACTTGGGGCAAAAGTTGGGGTTTTTCTTAAAATTATTTGCCTTATACTCATACCAGGTCACAAACCATCATTTAGGGAAGTCAGGGTAGGAACTCAGAAAGGAATCGTGGAGGAATCTTGCTCACTAACTTTCTCTCTCTCTCTCTCTCTCTGGCTTATGCTCAGCTAGTTTCCTTATACAGTCCAGGATCACTTGCCTAAGGACAGTACCACCCTTGATGGGCTGGCCTCTCTTATATCAATTAGCAATCAAGACAGTGTCATAGAGACATTCCCACAGGCAAATATGATCAAGATACATCTTTAATTGAGGTTTCCTGAGGTAGTTAATGACTGTAGGTTGTTGCATCAAGTGACACTGAAATCTAACCTGGACTGAAGAGTTCTGAGAAGAGAAAGGGGGGACATAATGTATCTTTAAATAATTCATCTATTCAGCCTGTTGCAGAGATTGCTAGTCATGAGACATGCAATATTGAATCAGGTTGCCGCTTGGGAGTGTTTCAGGGATTCAAGTGTAGGAAGAGGAGGTCCAGGCAATGTGTGGAGATTGTAACAATGGAAGTTTCAGTGTGGTGGGAATGGGTGAACTGGCCTGATCTCCCGAGTGTAGTCAACTATGATTAAAGTCTAGGGACCAGAATCCTGAGGTCAAGTCCCGTTTGATGACACTATAACAGAATGATTCTGGATAGGTACATTCCTGCTTTGGGTCTCATTTACTCATCTAAACTGGGTGTTGCTTCTAAGAGTTGTCTAAAGACATGATGCAAGATGTGGTCTTTAAACTGGCACACAATTAGAATTGGTTAGACTTCTGTATCTGAATGGTCTGTGTTTGTAGATGCCACCAACCTTGGATGGAATTTTGGGGAGAGGAAGAATGGAATTAGTACTAAACAAAGGCAGTCATTTTTTTTCACTGCTTTTCTCCAAATTCCACAACTTAATTATTTAATAAAGCATCTATGTTGAATTTCGGTATGGAAATCCATCTAGTGATGATTTAAAGTGTATAGGAACACAAACAGGTTTTGTGGAAATACCATTCAGTCAGAGAGCTTGAATATCCATGGATTTTGATATCCACAGGAGTTTTGGACTCAATCTCCCACAGACAAAAGGGGATGACTACTGAAATATTGCAAAAAATATTGCTCCTCAAGTACCTTTTGTGTGCTTGTTGTATGTATCTGTAGTGTATGTGCAAGTGTATGTTCCCAAGCTTGTGTGGAGGCCAGAAGAGGACATCAGCTGTCCCACTTAGCCCTTGGGACAGATTCTGTTCCTGAAATTGAAGCTAGGCTGATGGTCAGTAAGCTCAGTGATCCTGCTGTCTCAGTCACGCAAAGTGCTTGGGTTACAGGTATGTGGCTGAACACACCCAGCTTTTCCATGTGGGGCCTAGGGATTTGAACACAGGTCTTAATGCTTGCTCCTCAAGTGCTCTCATCCACTGCTGTAGATACTTTTCTCTCGAAGTGATAAACAAAATGAGCAAAAGCAACTTCTTTAGAAAAGGGTTTATTTCAGCTTACATCTCACAGGTCATTATACAACATTGAGAGAAGTCAGGGAAGGAATTTAAAGCAGGAAACTGGAGGCAGGAACTGAAGCAGCGACCATGGAGGAACACTGCTTATGGGCTTGCTTCCCTTGGCTTGCTCAGCTGTCTGCCTCCTGCTGTTCATCTGTCCTTCCTGAGAAACTTTAATGTTTAAATTTTTACTATATCTGAATTTTTGAGATTATAATATAATTATATCATTGCCCTTTTCCTCTTCTCCCTCCGAACTCTCATATATACCCCTCCTTGCTCTCTCTCAAATGCATGGCACCTTTATTCAGTAATTATTGTTACCTGCATATATATATGCCTATGTATTTACAGGTACATTTCTAAATGTAGCCTGCTCATTGTGTATAATGTTACTTGTATGTATGTTTTTAGGAATGACCATTTGGTATTGGATAACCAGTTGTTATAATCTTTCCTGGGGAAGGATATTTCTCCTGCTCTCAGCAGTCCTTAGTTGCCTGTAATTCTTTGTGTACGATTAAGGCCTTGGGGTCTTTTCCCTGTCCATTTGGCATGTCCATCTGGTGTCATTCTTATTCATCTGAGATTTATGCAGTGATGTGGGATGCCACCCTGTATGTTGTGAATATGTTTTATTACCATTGGTTAATAAAGAAGCTTATTTGGCCAATAGCCAGGCAGAATATAGCTAGACAGGAAATCCAAATTGTAGGGAGCCGTCCCTGCATTCTCCATTACAAGATGGCGCCTGCATCCGGCAGGCACCAAATGTAAACAAGTTAATGCGTGCAGGCGCTGGGTAATTTTCCATTCCTTGATCTCTGCCTATTCCGTGGTGTCATATGGCCGGATGAGCTGCAGCCAATCATGGGGTGACACGTCCGAGGCGGCGGTTGCCAGCCTTTATTAGGGGACGGGATTCTTGGCTCGGGGTCTCCGCTCTGGTAAGCTTATGCTCTCCTCTCAAAACGCATTAAAGCTTTACTGCAGAAGGATCCGAATGTCCTGTGTGGTTCTTGCCGGCAAGACTATCTCTCGGGACACCAAATAAAGATACAGAGAGAGAGAAGGCAGAGGCAGGGAGATGTCAAGTAGGCGCCAGAGGAGTAAGATGCTAGAGCATTACCAGTAAGCCTTGGATGGCCACATGGCAATACATAAATTAATAAAAATGGGTTAATTTAAATGTGAGAGTTAGTTAATAATATGCCTGAGCCATTGGCCAAACAATTATAATTAATACTAAGCCTCAGGTTGATTATTTTATAAACAAACTGTGGGACTGGGTGGGACGCATAAAAGCTTCCAGCAACATTTGGCAACCACTGTCTGTCGTGGATCCACATAATACCTGAAAAAGCTTTAAAAGGGTTCTAAACACACAAAAACAGAGCCACACTGGGCTTCCTAGTCTCACAGTATCATGCCAGCAACAGTACAGAGACATCTCCCAACAGCTGCCTGAAAGATGGAGCTGTCTTCTGACCATCATGAGCTAAGCAGCATGGCAGAGTCCCACAGTCTCTTAAAGAAACTGCAGTACAGAGAGATTTCTCCCAGCCACTGCCTGTGGATTTGAGAACACAGTCTCAGGCCTAAAAGCACAGCCACATACTACTTAGTACTGCTTGCAAGAGTTGGGGGTGGAGGTAAGGGCGACTCTTTCTGGTGTTCCCACTATGTAAGAAAACAGAGCAGGGTACAGCCAGCAGCCAAAGCTGCTGCTTTAGTCCTAACCAAGCCCACTTAGTATTTTAAAATTTCTCCTGGTCAGAAAAGGATTACAGATACACAATAAGGACATATTCAGACAAAAAGTCCTCTATACAAGTCACAGTGTGTTTGATAAATATGCATGGGCTTGGGAAAGAGAGAATAAAGGTGGGGAGCATGGGAAGATAGAAGGGAGAGGGAACTGGGATTGATAGGTAAAATAAGATTGTTTCTAATTTAAATAAAAATCTAGAGGAAAAAATACAAAAAAAATAAGATAGACAATCATAGATAAAAAATAATGAAAAGATAATAAACTGAGGTCCTTAAAGAAGAATAGAATAATAAAAAATATTATGGGCCATGTAAAGATGGAAAATACACAGAGAGTCTGGATTATATATACTTTGAATATGTATTCTTTGAATTTACAGTTGTTAATGAGTTAACTACAGAGAGACATTTGATTTTGGGGGCTGCTAAGCTAAACCAATAGAAATGTATCTTGACTTCAAAATTTTGGTCTAAGGATATGTTGCTTTGGAAAAGAGGTTCTGCTTTTGTTTCCACAGAAGAAGAGAAGCTGTGGATTCCTTCCAGGCTAATATGTTTTGATCAAGTACTACTGTCCAAGAGATCTCCAAATGGCCCAGGTGATCCAACATTCAGAGCAACTTCAAGGAAAATGGCTGGGATGATGCAGCTTCACAGACTAATACAGCCAAGATTTAACCATAATTCTAAATTTTCTCAATGTCCCCATAAGATTGCCAGTGCCCCCAATCATCAGGATCTAGTATAGAAAGCTATACCCAGTTTCCCTAAAATATTGTTTGTACATGTTTGTTGTCAATTAAGGGGGTTGGTTATAAATGGCTAATGATCATAGTCAATCCCTTTTTAAAGAAAAAAGGGAATGTGATATAGAAATAAATACTTTACATTGGTATGGGTTTTGGTTTATTGATACAAATTTAAAGTTAATTTTGTTATACTATCTATATTTCTACTCTTGTTTAAGGCATTGGGTTTATGCAGTGCATTTAAAAATGTAATGTATAATTGAGAAACACAGATTAATAGATAGTTCATCTATAATAGTCAAACTTATAGTCATGTTAGGTTTTCTAGATATGCAGAGATGTGTTTCAGATGTATAGGTAATCTTCAAATACTTCAAAGACCTACAGAATATGACATTTAAAATGTTTTAAGAACTTAAACTTTGCTTGACAGTGAGACACATCTGCTCCTGGCAGCATTAATTACTTCAAGAAGATGATGGACACTGAAGAAGCTCCTTATGGGTTATCTTATGTGGGTCATTGTTGTGGTTCACAGGCATATAGCTGGGTAGGACTGCTTAATCCTTCCATCCTTTGGAAACTTGAATGGACCTTCTAGTACCAAGAAAACTAGGTAGACCTCAAGGAGGAGGCATTTAGGTCAAATACAGTTCAAGCATCTCTGGAACCTGTGTCTGAAGGGCATGGTATCTTCATCAGGCAAGACTTACCTTACACCTCAAGGGAGCAATCAAGAGCAATAACAATAGCCTTCAATGTTCTGGGAGTCTCTTTCTACAACCTTGACCAACAGCTCAACAGAGGGCTTCTCATGCCTTGTGTTGAGGTTTTTATTAGCTGGCTTTTCATGTTGGAGGAAACATTGTCAGCAGAGATGAGAAAATTTTATTTAAACTATGTGTATGTGCTTATATACATGTGTTATCATTGTTCCTTCTTTCTTTTTTTTTAATTTTTGGTGGGGAGTGTTAATAGTATGATTGTTCATGGTTTTTCTCCCTTCTCCTTCTGTATTTATCTTCCTCTTTTATTAGAACTCACCTTTTTTTCTCTCTTTCCCCTAATCAGATCACTTGCACCCTGACGTTTCCCCATCGCCTACCCTGTCAATGTCCCTGTTTTACTCCCTGGTTTCTGAGGTTACTCCAGCATATATCCTCACATTTGAAGATTTAGAGTTGGAAGCTTCCATTTCGAGAACATGCAATGTTTATAGTTTTGGGTTTGAGTCATCTCACTGAATATGATCTTTTCAAGTTCTGTCCATTTACCTGACTAGACCTTGGAGATAAGGTTGGGTGGAGACTTAACTACCTTTCTTATGTTACTCACTCTCCCCCCCCCCCCCGTGTGGGCTGGAACCCTACATTGACTCACAATCAAGATAATGTCTCACAGGTGTGCTCATAGTCCAACACAATGGAGAAGTTCCTCACTTGAGAATATCTCTTCTCAGGTATGTCTAGGCTTGTGTCATGTTGACAAAAACCATGGTACCCACTGAGCTGCCTCCCATCCCTGCAAACTATCTTGATTGATGTGTTACGATGTAGTCATGGAAATCAATGCTGTCAGTCTAATTTTAAAGCTAACAGGTGCTTGTAAAAGAATAATTTTTGAGGAGGAAAGTTACCAATATATGCTACCTTTAGACCATTTTTAGTCATAAATGTTTTACAAAGTATTCTATTCAGAGCATCTCCATTTCCTTTACTTCTCTTTAAAGATTTGTTTATTTTTAATTTGTGTTATGAGTGTTTTTCCTGTATGTATGTCTGTGTGCTGTGAGCATGCAATGCCTACAAAGGCTGGGTTAGAGAGTCAGATCTCCTGGCACTGGAGTTAAAGAGAGTTGTGCTCCATCATGTAGATGCTGGGAACTAAACACAGGCCCTCTCCAAAAGCTACAAGTGTTTTTTAACCACTAAGCCATGTCCTCCACACCAAACTGTACTGTTCTTTAGTTTCCTAACTCTTAGCTTAGTTTCTGGTTCTTATTGTAAAGATATATAAAACATATCATCTGGATAGGAAGGCTGTTAGGTTGAATGGTGATTCTGGTTACAGTGTAAGCCACTCATTACTTTCATCGACAAAGTAGTAGGACAACGGTTCGTAAGAGATCATTAGACAAGGACATATTTCAAGCCTTTTGGAAATACTAGATTTTCTTAGTTTCTGTTTTCTTTTCCATCATCATGTTTGTATACATACATGCATTTCAAAAATGTCAAAGAAATTTCACATAGTATTAACTATATTTGAAAATATACAATGCAGTAACCCCCCAATAGGTGATGGGCCAGTGGCATTAAGTCTTCTTCCTCTTTTGGAGGCCATCCTGGCACCCTGTAGCAGGAAGTAATGCTTAACTAACTGAATAGCCATGTGTCTGGCAATACCTCTCAGTGTAGTGAAAATTACATTCTTGTCAGTAGATTTGGTTATAGTGATAACAGAATATCTGAAATGTCTTAATTTCCTCTACATTGATTATTCTGTTGTTTCTTTCATATGCACAAAGTTAGCACTTCCAGGTTTTCCTTTCTGTAAGTGTATAATGGTATTATATACCTATCTGAATGCAACCACCCTGGACAGGAAATCTCCAAGGTCTGGAAATATAGACAGATGACAAATGCTGACTTTTGGGCCAGCCTCTCCCTCATTTAGGAACCATAGTCCTTTCCTTTGCAGATCAGGTAATGTGAAATGATGGGAAATAAAAAACTAAAGGCTCACAACTAAAAACATAAAATATAGAGGAAAAGCAATGCAGTGATGAGAAATTATTTAACTGTCAAGGAGACTCCAACACTTGTTTTACCAATCAGTGAGAGAATATACATATTCAGAAACAATACTAAGTAAAAACATACATGTGGCTGGCTGAACAGTTCATGCCAGATAAGTGCCAGAGCTGAAGGAAATAAGCTGGGGCTCTCATGCTCTCATGTTGTGAAGATCTTGAAGAAAACATCAAACTCTGTCACACTATGAATGAGCCCATAGTGCCTTCTTTCTGTGCAGAGATGAACTTAAGGAACCTAGAATTAGCATTGATTTTACAGCCATAAATTTATGTCATGGTTGTTACAGAGGCTTAAAGCTATTAAAGCACCCATGCAGTGTCTACCTGAATAGCATGAGTAATGATGAAATGAAAGAAGCCCCTTGCACTTTCTTACACTACTGGGTGTAACCAAAATGAGTGCCAGCACTCTTCTTATGTTTCTTATGCTGAAAGTTAGCAAACAAAATATGCTTAATATATAGTGAAGGAATGGGAAGTAGCTAGCATAGTTGAAATATGACAAAGCAATTCAGATACTATAACAAGAACACAAAGCTTTGTCAATTTAACCAATGAGGATTCTAAAAGCATAGGCACACACACAGCACATGGTTTTCAGAGACATGACCTGTACTCAATATAATCATTTTATTAATTATCAGGCTGAGGTTGAGACAGATCGACAAAAGCCTAAAAGGAAACATTTAGGAAGTTAGCCTTCCATGACCCAACATTCATTAACAATTAGCAAAAATTCTGAGTTTCTGTTGTCTTTATCATATACCCTTAAATATATGAAAAAATGGCCTAATGTGTAGGTGAAGAGAACAGTTACAGCAAGGTCTTCTCTGATAACTGTCAGGGTTTTCTGCTTCAGGGACAGTTCCAAGGGAGAAGGATGACTGATGTTGAAGTCTAAAGGATGAGGTCTTTGGAAACCAGATTGTCTGGTATACATGCAGCTGGAGAAGTATCTGTATGTTGATGGCTGGAAGGATTAATCTAGAGAAATCTACCAAATACTTAAATCTGACTAACTAAAATTTAAGCGGCCACATATCAAAGAGTACTTGTGCTCCCAGTAATGTAAAGGAAGGGTGTTGTAAACTTCTTGACTTCCATATGAATATCTAAAAAGGGAGATGCTTTTGCTGTGGATGACAGGCATCCCTTATTCTCAATATTGATTTATGTAATTTTCATAGCAGTCCTATATTTGTTGCTTGACACTGTATTATTTGTTTTCTGTTTTTCTTTTTATGCCTTTATTTTCTTTTTCTTCTCTCTCTCTCTCTCTCTCTCTCTCTCTCTCTCTCTCTCTCTCTGTCTCTCTGTCTCTCTCTCCCTACCCCTGTGAACTCATGTCAATACATGCTAGCATATGGGTTACCACTGAATTGTACCTCTAGTAAATTGTCTAAATTAGCAGATTAGGAAATATAAGCATGAACATACATTTGGCTAATGTCATAAGTTGCTGAAAACAGCATTTAAACTGAAGTCACCTGACACCATGTCACCTATGTTGTCTAAGATTGCTGAGTGATGAGTAAAACTTTGATTCCCGGCAAAATTGTTCAGTGAGTCTAATTTTATCTGCATTTGAAACTATGATACATTACATTATTTATATTTATATAGTATACCGTATATGCCAATGTGAGGGGATAATTGTTAAGTGTCTGAATGGCATCATGTAGGAAGAGTAGCCATTGCTACAACTTCAGGCTCACCTGAACTCACTGGGAATATGTTCCCAGTCAGTATGCAATAGCAGCATGCAAGGAGTGCTCACTTTGTCAATGTCCTCTCTAAATGAAGTGAAAGCTAAGATACTGGTTTAAAGTGTAAAAAAAAAAAAAACCATAAAATTATCGATAATTAACCTAAGATTGAAGCCAAACCTATAGAAAAGCTATTTTCAGACATACTGAGTTTCATCCTGTAAGATTAAAAAAATGAAGTGTGAAAGCAACAAATGCTTGAGATTGCAGAGATGAAAATAAAGATCTGATCTTTAATTAGTTGAAATGATCACTAATAAACAAAATCTAGAAATAAAAATCTCTCTTCTCAGCATGATCCCAGATATAAGCTTTTTTCATAAAGAAGATTTTTTTCATGAAGATATTAACCCTTTCTTATTCTCTAAGCCTCCTTAATATTATTGCCCCAGCTTAGCTAAAAATTGAAATTTGGTAAAATATGCAAATTATTTGTACCATTTTATGAATTATAGAGAAGTCTTAAAAACAAGAACAAGAAGAATTATTTAAATGTCATCACATTTAAATGGTAAATGCCCATGACATGTTTTTCAGCTTATTGGCAATGAGTGAACCCATCGACATGGCCTCTTGTTTTGAATGTCCTTTCTCTCCATCTCCCACTCTCAGACATCTTCATGTCTTCCATATGTCTGGATCAATCTGCTGATTTCCCTCATAATTTCCCATCCCCCTCAAGACTCCAGTGAGTCACTGAAGATTCTTTGATATGCTCAGAAATTCAGAAACTTATTGATTGCATATTTTTACACAGATTTTTTTTTTATGCTTTACTCCTTTGCTGCTCCTTTGGTGATCGATGTTAGATGAATTTCAAAAACATATGGCCAAGGACAATAGATACTATAACTATATAAAACAAATTGTATGGGCTTGAAAATGGTGCCTAATAGCACTGTTTCTGTGGTGTAACATACTGATGTCAGATGCACTGAAAAGAGGGCAGATAATGTAATGCATTACAGTCTTACATACGGCATGTGGTATGTAATTATGTAATAGTGAAGAGAAAACGCATAGTGAAAAACTTCATATTTCTTCTTTTGAAATACTTATGCATTTGAGAAGATTGGAGAGAACATATTTCAGTACGCTTGGCAGTTGCTCAAATTTGTGTGCTCTAAGTTTAGAACCAAACTCAATCTGCCCCTGTTCAAGTTCTGTTCTGTGCTGGCAAAATACCAGTTGCTTGTAGGGGGAAGGAAGGGAGGGAGGCTCCTTAAACTCAAAACCTTACTGGACGTAAACAACAGCTTAACAATTGTGTTTCTAGCTGATGTAAAACTGAGCTAAACACACATGAGCAGCATTTTTATTCTCAATGTGGAATACAATAAATAAAATAATACTCAACAGCACTTGTGTGGGGCTATAAACCCTGAAATTTGCTATGGTTCATGTATTTTCCCTAAGGTTCTAAGATTTCTGAGCTCTTAGTTCTATTTTTTTTTCATTTTTACCACCTCTTTTTATATTTTGAGCAAATGTTTGTTTAGGTAAAATAATTCTTACATAGCACTTGAAATCCACATATTTTGTTTCAGTATATTAAGACAATGAATGCGATGTGAAAAGGTATCACTTAATCTATTTGTATTTGTTATGTAGCTCGAATGAAGCATAAATAGCACTTGTGTGTGTGTGTGTGTGTGTGTGTGTGTGTGTGTGTGTGTGTGTGTGTGTGATGCATGTATATGTACATGTGGAGCCGTGTATCATATTTCTTCTCTGGTCACATTCCACCTTAAGTTTTGAGAAATGATCTCTCACCAAACTCCAATGACCAGATGGGCTGGTCGCTGAGCCCTTGAAATCTGTTTATTTCTGCCTTCCCAGCACCTCAATTCTAGACATGCGATGCCATACCTGCCTTTTATTTGAATGCTGGGTATTAGAAATCAGGTCTGCTTGCTTGCACAATAAGCCTGTTACCAACTGACTCACCTCAACCTAACCATTTCATGTAAGTATACAGTTAAAATTATTTTCCACCCCAACTGTAATGGTTTGAATGAAACTGTCCCCCATGTCCTCAGATATGTGAACACTAGGTCCCAAGTTGGGAGTGCTTTGGGGGAGATGTGTCCTACCTGGGGCAATTATGTCACTGTAGAGTACAAGTAGGATTTTTGCCTACTCCAATTTTCTTTCTTTACTTGATGTTTGCTTGCTCTTGAGGAAACGAACCCTTAGTTTCCTGTTCCTATCACCATACCTGCTATAACCTACCACAGTGGACTCATACAGCTGGAATTGTAAGCCCTTAATAAACTCTTCCTTTTATATGTGCCTTTGTCATGGTAGTTTATCAAAGCAACAGAAAAATAGCTAATTTGCTATGTAAAATTTAACAGGAAGGTTTGTGTAGCAAGAGGTAAAACACACTAGAAGGACTCACAGGTTAATTTAGGGGACTGTCCTATAAACTCTGGCCCTTGGTAATAAGGTATTTAGTTGCTCTTAAGTCTTTGCTTTAGCAAAGTATGGATTTTGGCCTGGATAATATTTATATTTGCTTCTCAAGCTAATTTTTTGAAGTCAGTGATTCCTGGAAGAAGCTGGAAAATTACTTGTGATTTTTATAGTGAACAGTCTGAATTTTAGCTGGATTTGATTCTCTGTTGCTGTGTCTATTCTTATCTCAAGTGGATGTAAGCCAAGTTAAATATTCCTATTCTTTTAAATCCCTGCAGACTACTTACTATGTGCTTTACTTTTATCAACTGGAATATTCTACAGACAAATTTAATTATTGCAGGCAAAATGTGTGTCAGTCATTCACTTGGGAATCAGCAGTGTCATTAATGTGGTCTACTGTGTCCATCCACCCTCTCCACCATCCCCACTCCCCTACAGAACTATGACATTATAACGAATAATAGTTATGAATTCTCTGGGTTTAGGCTTTTTGACTTGAAACACTGGCTTGGCCATGTCATGATTATTTGGTAATGGTCAAGTTGTGTTAACTTTCTGGGTCTCAATAATTTTATTTGTAAAAGGATGATAGCCTATTTCCTGGCTAGGTCTGAGGACTTCCTTGACTTTGTAGTTAAAGTGCTTAGAATAGTGCTTACACTTTTCACAATAGTGCTCAACACATTGTTTCCATGCCTTTTATCTATACAAAGCTCCTTCAGAAGGGAAAGCTCAACTCAACTGTGTTCATTGTGGTAGCTGCTTCCCTGCTTTGTCTTGTCTCTTCTTAGTTTTTAAAGTTGAGATAAAAGTCACCTAACATAAAATGAGCCATTTAAAGTTTAAGTTCCTATTGTGTTTAGTGCCTTCCTAGTGTGTGCAGTTGTCACCTGTTATTGTGTTTAATGCCCTCCCCCCCACCGCTGTGCTTTTAGTTTATGGAATGTTTGTCATGAAATGGTGTCAGATTTTATCAAATTTTTTTCTGTATCAGCTGAGATAATCAGGTGGAATTTCCTCTGTTTTATTAATTTCATGCAAATGTCAAAGTCCAATAGTTCATATGTTGAACTACTCTTACATTTTTTTTATAAATCACACTTGGTTATGAATCATAATTTTAAAAAATGTACTTTTTTGCTAATATTGTATTGAATATTCTTAGTATGCATTGATCTAGAGTTTTCCTGTGATAGGTTTATCTGACATTGATGTAATGATGATGCTATTCTCGTTAGAATGCATGCCTTCTATTCTTTTGGAAATAATCTGAGAAAAATTAGTTTTTAAAATCTGTGTCTGAGAATTATGCATTTTAATTACTTTCTCTGTTTACTTTTAAAGCTATATTCAGGTTTTCTGTTTCTTCTTTAGTCAGTTTTGGTTGCTTGTGTGGTTTCAGGATTATGTCCATTTTATCTAGGTTTTCTCATTTGTTGCTGTACAATTGCTCAAAATTTTCTTTAGGTTTTTTTTGAATGTTAACATCAATAACATTATTTTTATTTGTGTTTTTAATAAATTAAGACTTGCTTTTTTTCATGTCAGTCTAGCCAGAAAATGCCAATTTTGATGCCTTTTCCAAAGAAGTCACTTTTGGTTTGTCAATTCTATTGTCTCCCTCTTTTGTTCTTTCTTTTTTTTTTAATGAACATCCTAATTTTTATTATGCACTCCCATCTTCCTGATTTGTTCTTTCTAGATTTTTTAAATATATAAAGTTAAATTATTGGTTTGAGATATCCTTAATTTTGAATATAGAAAACTATGCCATTGCTTTCTAAGCAATGTTTTCAGTGAATTCCCAGAGACTTTGATCTGTTTTCACTTTCATTAGTCTGAAAAATATTTTCTAATTTCACTTTTTGTTTTACCATGTTTTTGGCTAAAGATGTATTAATTCCACTGTTGAACCCTGCTCTAGCCTTCAATTGATCATATGGTAATTGAAAGCCTCAGACTCTTTTTGAACTGTGTACACAACACACACACACACACACACACACACACACACACACACACACACACACTTTTTCTTCTTCTGCTCCTCTTTTTTTTTTGAGGGGGTTGCTTTCCGAGACAGGGTTTTTCTCGTTAGCTCTGACTTTCCTGGCACTTACTTTGTAGACCATGCTGACCACCAATTCAGGGATCCATTTGCTTCTGCCTTCCAAGTGCTGGATCAAAGTCATGGACCATGACACCTGTCTTAATTGTGGACTTTTTGATGTGGAGGAGGGAAAGGAAAGTCATACAGAAAGAAGAGCTAAGTCTTCCCCAAATCTAAAGGTGGAGTGAGATGTACACACACACTCTCTCTCAAAGGTGAAATGGCCCCCAGTGAGAGAAGTGGGTGGCTCACTACTCCTGTTTCTGAGTCCCTGTTAGTTCCCTGAAAAGTCTTAAGTCTCAATTTCAGCAAGAGCATTATGAAGGTATTATTCTCAACATATAAGACTAGAACAGGTTTTTTCTTTTGATAATTTTTTTCTTTTGTTGAAAAGAAATTCTTTTCAAACAAATAGGTTTAAGGGATAATAATAAAATACAACAAAATAAAATATAACATAAAAGAAAAACTATCACATCAGAGTTGGACAAAGACAAACAAATAGAAGGAAAAGAGCCAAAGAGAAGGCACAAGAATCAGAGACCCACTATTTAACACTCAGGAATCCCATGGAAACACTAAACTGGAAACCATAACATATACACAAAGGACCTGATATAGACCAATGCAGACCCTGTGCATACTGCCTCAGCCTCTGTGAGTTCATATGAGCTTTGATTATGCTGATTTTGAGGGCCTTGTTTTCTTGGTGTTCTATATCCCCTCTGTCTTAGACTTTGTCTCCTCTTTCACAGAGTTCCCTGATCCCTGAGTGGAGGAATTTAATGGAGATACCCCTTTTAGGGCTGGGTGGTCTAGAGTCTCTCATTCTCTGCATAATGTCTGGCTGTGAATCTGTGTTTGTTTCCGTTTGCTATAAGAGGATGGTTCTGTGATGATGGCTGGGCAAGGCACTAATCTATTGAGGATAGCAGAGTCACTTTATCACAATGATTTGTTGTTGTTGTTGGTGGTGGTGGTGGTGGTGGTGGTGTTTATTTTTGAACAATAGTATTTAGTCTTAAACTAGACCAATGGGATATCTAGTCTGTTTTTTTTGGTCATCCAGGCCCTAAGAACTATGGGTTCCATTTCTTGGAGTAAGCCTTAAGTCAGATCAAATGTTGCTTGGTTACTACCAGAAGCAGTTTGACCTTACCCTGAGAATACAGTTTTTTGGTCTGTTTGTTCCTTTTGGCTCCTCTCTGTCTTTGATGATTGTCTACTATTACTGTGAAATATCTTTGAAACTCAAGACAGAAGGTGCTTTTTTTCCCCCTTCTTCAAAGCTTTCATGTCATTCATTGTGCATTCCAGAATCCTATATTCCTAGAGACCAGGTAGTCAGCACATAACCCATTCTGAGTGTTGACAATCATGTCTATGACAATTAATCACATTTTTAAAACTAGGTCTTCTCTTTGGAGCTGAACTTTGGGCTATGAGAATTAAGCTTGGATTTGGAGGAAGCATTCAGAAGGTAGAGTGGACTTCCACAGAGCAGAAATCAGAGGAAATAAACTAAGAAATGAGATATTTTGTGGACTCTGTAGTCCACAGTGAACTAGTAAATAACTTTGGCTTCAGGCAGATGTGGGCATATTTTGTTTGTTTTTTTCCTCTTTCTACGAAAAACATCAGTGAAGCTGGCTTGTATAAAGATCTAGACACTGACTTTCATCTTTGAGCTGTTTCTTGTGCTTGTCCAGTTAAATTCAATACTACCTCCTCTTTTGTATGTTTCAGTCTGTTTCCTAACCTACAATTATCTTTCAGTTCTTTTCTGTAAGATATTTAAAAACTGCTGATAAAAATCTTATTGACTTCAAAATACATTACTTTGATTCTCATTAACATGTGCACAGTTACTCCATGTAAGTTTCTACTTGCTCATACGTGTGTGTGTGTGTGTGTGTGTGTGTGTGTGTGTGATGTTGTGGGGGGGGGGCATGTGTATGTGTGTTCTAATTTAAACTCTAACTTTTGTGGTGAAAAAGTAACTTCTGTTTATTCTTTATGTTTTCTCAACATTTGGTAGCATGATTTGTTGAGCCCAATAGATTTTCTACAAAAATTTCACCTAGTGTTTTAAAAATATTGGGCTGGAGATAAGGATCAGTAGTTAAGAGTGTTGCTTTTCTCACAAAAGACTGGAGCTTGGTTCCTAGTACCCAAATCAGGTGACTCATAACAGCTTACAACTCCAGCTCTTTCTTCTGGCCTCCATTGACACCTTTACATACATATACATAGAAATAATAATAAACTATTTTTTTAAAAAGTTACTTACTTTGGGGAGCTACACTGTTTATAATGGCTTTTAAATGATTTGTATATGGAGGCTGGAAAGATGACTCAACAGTTATGAATACTTGCTGTTTCTGTGGAGGATCAGGGTTCAATTCCTAGAGTTCACATGGCAGCTGACAGCTGTCCTTAACTTTAGTTTTAGAGGATCTGATGTCCCCTTTGGATCTTCATGAACACTGCAGACATATAGTATATTGGCATACCTATAGGTAAGACACCCATACACATAAAATAAATCTTTAAAAATCTATTTATTTACAAGCCAGTTGTGTTATGCTTATCTATACTACTAGTAATTTAGACAAAACCAAGTGCTTTTGATATATTAATAAATGCTCAATAAATATATTATTAATTCTGAGGTCTTCAATAATATGTTCTATTTTTCTTTTAGCACATCATTTTGTTATAGGTGTTTATGTCCACATATGCTATAGTTTATCTGGAAGTTTCCCCAAAGGCTTGTGTCTTCAAGGCTTCCCCACTGGTCTGTGCTGTTATTTGGAGGTGTTAGAACTTTTAAGAAGGGTAGTCCAGTGAGAGATCTTCTAGCCATTAGGGCAGTCTGTTGAAGATTATAGTGAAACCCTATCTTCTCCCCTGAAGCCTTTTTTTTTTTTCATCTTGACCATAAAGTAAAATCACTTTGTCTTTTTATACACTCCCATCATAAAGTCAGTCTTTGAAGGAAATCTTCAGAATTGTTAGCCAAAGTAAATGTTTTCCTCTTCTTGACTATCTTGTGTATGTTTTGTAGTTGAAGTAAACTAGCAAGGCATCTTTCTTTCAGAAACCTGATAAATCCTTTGACACCAGGTCACTTGTGAAATGCATGTTAATGTGAAACAGTGTGGAGAAGAAAAGAGATGGGTTTAGGACCAGACTAGACTGCATGAATACTGAATCTCCTACAACTGTTTAGATATCACAATGGAGTTATTTTATTCTATGCTGAACTTTACTCTGACCTTTAATAAGGTTAATAGTGTTGCCAGCTCAGCATACAAGTGAGCTGGAGATAAAGTGCTTGTTAAATGAGTGGTACTTAGTAATGCCTGTTTTATATTTCATAGTTTTATGTGGATTTTTTCTAATCCAGTGCTTTTCCCAGTATCAGTGTGTAACGAGATGTTCTTTGTCCCAGCTGGTCCTGCCACCCTTCAGCCCCAAATGAACACACAGCTGCTATATTAGTTATAAAGCTGTTGGCTGGTGGCTAGGGGTTCTTATTGGCTAGCTCTGTCTTAATTATTAACCCACTTCTACTAATCTAAGTAATTCAACATGGTCTTATCTTACTGGTGAAGGGTCTGGATCCTGGTTATTCCTTTGTTGGCCTTCATGGCGACTGTTTTGGTGGGCTCCCTGTGCTTACCTCTCCCAGAATTCTCATCTCTTAGTCCCACCTATCTTCCTGCCTTATTGGCCAAAACAGTGTTTTATTCATCAACTAATAAGAGAAGCATATGTACAGAAGGAGTTCCCCCATCATCAGTGCTTGCAGATAATTCATTCTACTCTGTCATGAAGATTATTTCTTCTTTTATGCATACTTCTAAAGCCTACCACAGTGCCTGGCACACAGCAAATGTTCCCTAGATTTCGGCTAATGCAAGCATCCAAATGCCCATCTTTTTTTTTTTGGAAAGTCATCCTAGTCTTATTTTTAGGGGTAATTTTTCTGCTTCTGTTACTTCCACCTAAATATATATAGATATAAATATTTAAAGCAAGGATGTACAGTAGATCCTAGGAAAACGAAGACTGTATGTAGGCCTTTTGTATTCTGAACACTCCCTGGGTTGCATGCCCACTTGGAGATGTTGATTTGTCTTTGCATTCCCTTGCAATTTGGATATTGAAGAAAACATATACCACACAAGGCAAAATGATTCCAATGCCCAGAGAAAGAAGGGCTCCAGGACTCTTTGAGCAAACCACAGTCTAGACTCACTTTTTCTCCATTGTCTCTCAGTCACATCTCACTCTCAAGAGTCACTCTCAGCATGCATGACAGACTCTGCCAAAGTATGTGAGTGTACAAAGAGGTAGGGGGCAGGTATATTGCTTGGCATCTCAGCCTGCCAAATCTACTACACTTTGCATTTCTGGCTCTTTCATTCACCCAGTTTCCAACTCCATGCTTTTCAGGCCCGAGTTTTCATTGACACCATGTACATGGTTTTGAATTTTCACTACAGCTATTTGCAGACACTTTGTTGGATCCTGTAAAATTGACTCCAGTGTTTAACACATATTTGGAATGAAGATTGAGTTATTATTTATTTTCTGAGTCTGTGACTACATAACATGGAAGTTATTTGGTTTTCTCTTTCACCATTAGCATTTAGATTTTTTTTTTTGTCATGAGCCGCCCAAAGGTCATGGTATTTGCCCTTGAAGTAAATCAAAGATAGATCAGTGGTTTTTTAATTAGAAGTCAAATATCATCCTAAACCTCTCAAATTATGATAAATATTTGAAGATTACATTTGATTTTTAGATACTTTTTTTTCTTGCACTGGATGTGGTGAAAAGAGCATTAATTCCATTTGACAGGGCAATTCAGTCATGTATTGACCTCCAGAATTATACAGAAGATGTGTACAAAGATGTCCTTTGTTACAGGTTCTTGGTTTTTGTTTTTTTTTCTGGTTTGGTTGGTATTTATTTATTTATTTACTTACTTAAATTAGGAACAAGCCTGCTTAACATGTCAATCCCAGCCCACTCTCCCTTCTCTCCTCCCCTATTTCCCACCAGCACCACCCCTGTCCTCCCCATCCCCCTCAGCTCCCCAGGGAGGGCAAGGCCCTCCATGGGGAATCTCTAAAGTTTGTCATATCATCCAGGGCAGGACCTAGGCCCTCCCCATGTGTCCAGGCTGAGAGAGCATCCCTCTATATGGAATGGGCTTCCAAAGTTCATTTGTATGCCAGAGATAAATACTGGTCTATTACCCGAGGCCCCATAGACTGCCGAGGCCTCCTCACTGACACCCACATTCAGGGGTCTGGATCAGTCCCATGCTGGCCTCTCAGCCATCAGTCTGGGGTCCAGGAGCTCCTCCTTGTTCAGGTAAGCTGTTTCTGTGGGGTTCAACAGCCCGGTCTTGACCCCTTTGCTAGCGCTCCTCACTCTCTGCAAATGGGTTTCAGGAGTTCTATTTAGCGTTTAGCTGTGGGTGTCTGCCTCTGCTTGATCAGCCACTGGATGAAGGCTCTAGGATGGCATATAAGGTAGTCATCAATCTCATTATCAGGGAAGGACACTTAAGGTAGCCTCTCCACTATTGTTTAGATTACCAGTTGGTGTCATCCTTGTAGATCTCTGGAAATCTCACTAGTGCCAGTTCTCTCATCAAACCTATATTGCCTCCCTCTATTATGATATCTCTTATCCTGCTCTCCTCTATTTTTCCCCTGACTCAACCTTCCTGCTCCCCCATGTCCTCCTCTCCCCTCCTCTTCTCCCCCTCTCCCTCTTCCAGTCCCCTCAGGAGATCCTGTCCCTTTTCCCTTCACCATGGGACCATGTATGTCTCTCTTACAGTCTTCCTTGTTTCCTAGCTTTTCTGGAGGTATGGGTTGTACTCTGGTAATCCTTTGCTCTATGTCTGAAATCCATATATGAGTGAGTACACACCATGTTTGTCTTTTTGTCACTGGGTTACCTCACTCAGGATGGTGAGCTAGTGCCATCCATTTGCTTGTGAATTTCAAGATTCCATTGTTTTTTTCCACTGAGTAGTACTCCAGTGTGTAAATGTACCACATTTTCTCTATCCATTCTTCAGTTGAGGGGCATCTAGGTTGCTTCCAGGTTCTGGCTATTACAAATAGTGCTGCTATGAAAATAGCTGAACAGATGTCCTTGTTGTATGAGTGTGCATCTTTTGGGTATATGCCTAAGAGTGGAGTTGCTGGATCTTTTGGTAGACTGATTACCGTTTTTCTGGGAAATCTTCACACTGATTTCCAAAGTGGCTGTACAAGTTGTCACTCCCACCAGCAGTGGAGGAGTGATCCCCTTTCTCCACATACTCCCCAGCATAAACTGTCATTGGTGTTTTTGATTTTAGCCATTCTGACAGGAGTAAGATGGTATCTCAGAGTTGTTTTGATTTGCATTTCCCTGATGGCTAAGGATGTTGAGCACTTTCTTAAGTGTCTATCAGCCATTTTAGATTCATCTATTGAAAATTATCTATTTAGTTCTGTAACACTTTTTAATTTGATTAGTTGGTTATTTTAGAGACTAGCTTCCTGAGTTCTTAGTAAATTTTGGAGATCAGCCCTCTGTCACAGGTTCTTGATATATATATATATATATATATATATATATATAATATATATCTCTCACATATTTGATATCCTTTTGCTGTGATGAGGAATGAAATACTGTGTGAGAAAACAAAGCACTAGACAAGGAGGCCTTTTTTGTACAGGATCTGCTGTCCCTTCAGTTATCTAGTGATGAGCCGCAAGTAGTGTATAGAAGAATTCCCTGCAACCCAAAGGCAAGCTAACAGCTCACATGTGGAGATAGTGTTTGCATTGATTGTGAAAGGCTTCTTGAAGGCAGTTTCACTTGAAATGAGAGGTCATTGTGTTTTCATCTAAGATTGAGAAACTTGAAAGTACTACCAAACTGTTCTTAAATTGTCCATTCTTTGAATTTCTCTTTGTCCCCTCCTCTGTCTGTGGTGTGTGTGTGTGTGTGTGTGTGTGTGTGTGTGTGTGTGTGTGTGTGTGTGTGTGTGTTCTCTCACACATTCTTTTCTGTGAATGCAACATGCCTTTGCCACAGTGCAATTTATGGAGAAGATAGCTTTGAGTGTTAGTCACTGTCTTCCACCTTCTTTGTTGTTTTAATGATATATGCCAGGCTAGCTGGCCTGCCAGCTCCTAGGGAATTTTCCTCTAACTCTATCTCTCATCATAGGTCCTCAGATTACAAATATTCATGCTGTAGTGTCTAACTTTTACAGAGGTTCTGAGGGATTTGAACTCATGCTTGCATGGCAAGTACTTTTATCCACTGGTCCATTTTCCCTGCCATGAAATTACCTGTATTGATCCTATAAGCCTGTTTTATTAGTGCTCCAGCAAGAGAAAATTCAGCTGACCTTTATTGAACATCTAACAAGAAACCTAAAAACAGATCTATTTTCTATGACCAAAATAAATATTATAGGGTGCCCCAGTCGGAAATGAGACAGATGAGAAAACACCAGATAGTGGTAAAAGTTTTAAAATTAAACATACAAGGATACAAGTGAGTGATTATAGTGTGCCTTAAACTTTAACCATGAATTCTTACGAGCTAGACAGTAGTTATGGTTGACTTGTTATAACCACATTTCCAAATTAAGGACAATGGTACTGTATTTCTCACCAAAATAATGATGGTAAGAAGTACCCACTGGTCTTCATGAAGATGATGCCTAATTCTCTGTTTGGAGGTGGGTTGCTATTTGTTGTAGAATATTAGTTAAAGATGTGTTACATTTGTTTATACTGTGGAATATTTGTTTAATGATGCAAAGATGTGTTGCATTCTTTTCATTTTTTATGTTACATTTGTTTAACTCGGTGAAGCTGAGTTACTTTGCCTGTCTAAAACAACTGATTGGTCTAATAAAGATCTGAATGGCCAATAGGTAGGCAGGGGAAAGGATAGGCAGGGCTGGCTGGTAGAGAGAATAAATAGGAGGAAAAATATGGAGGAGAAGATCTAGAAGCAAGAGAAGGAAGAAGACTTCAGGGGCTAGCCAACCAGCTACACAGCAAGCCACAGAGTAAGGAGGTTTTTTTTTTTTTTTTTAGGTATATAGGATAAAGATAAAAGCCTAGATGCAAAAGGAAGATGTGATAATTTAAGCTAAGAAAATCTGGCTAGAAATAAGCCAAACTAAGTCTGGGAGTTCATAGGAAAGAATAAGCTTCTGTGTGTTTATTTGGGAGCTGGGTGGTGGGCCTCCCTAAAAAGCAAAAGAGAAGAGAGAAAAATAACATAAACAGCCATCCTCAAATCTGATCCCAAATATTTATATCAGATTTGTTTGTTTTAAGGTCAAAGGTACCACAGAATTTCATCTCATCGAGGATTTGTAGAAAATACTAGTGTAATAATCCACCTCTTTACCATCTTTTAAAGAACACAAGGATTGCAGCACCTAAGCTCTGACACTGTCAATTAGACCATCAGGATATGCTGTCATTCCTTTGTCCTATGTTCCATCTGCTTTGGTTTCAGTCACCCATGCTCAATTATTGTCTGAAAACATCCAATGGAAATTTTGAAATTGAAATGATTTGTAAATTTTAAATTACATACTATTTTAAGTAGCCTGATAAGAACCTCACACTATCCTGCACTGTCCACCTAGAATACTAGTCATCCCATTGCTCTGTACATTTCCTTTCCCTGGCCACCAATTAGCCATGTTGGATCCACTGTCAACCATCAGAGAGCTTGCATTCAAGTAGCTCTGACTTTACTTCATAGAAGCCACAGACAAAAAGGCTGTGAAGCTGCTGCTAATATGAGCTGGATTTATCATAGTGCTTGGGATTCTTTGACTTCCTGGTGTGAGGACACACTCATGCAAATAACCTGTTTTCTACTTTCTATACAGTTTTTTAATTAAATACTTGAGATAATTGAGTATTCCCATTATAAATCAAACATCTACATGTTGTTGCCATTTTTTTTTTTTTACTCTTAGTATTGTTGGAAATTTCTTTCTGTAACATGTACAAGTTAACTTTACGGCAGGTATGTATAACAGTTGGGAATATGTATGGACAGTCTTTGATACCAGCATCCATGAGGGGTCATGGAATGGCTCCCAAAAGTCAAACTTGTGATTACTGGCGTGAGAGAGGTGAATGAATGTTCCACTCTGTTTCCAGGTTGTTCTCTGGGCTTCCATTGTACTCCCTTAGACCTCAGGTTGGGTTGTTAGGATGGGCTCTTCAGGAGACAGCATGAGGAAGAGAAAGAATTTGGTGTATTGGACAAAGGGCAGCTCCCTGCAAGATTGTTTTGGGTGACCTAGCCTGAGTTCCTCCTAGGGATGTCCTCAGCAACTGTCTTTCCCCTTCCTGTTCCTGCTCTGCCTGTAATGATAATATTCTCTCTAATTCTGCTTCCTTGCTTACAACTTTGCAGTCTCTTTTTTGAACACTCCTCATGTTATCTGGCTTGCGTGTGTCACTTGCTTCCCACCAGATTCCTGGTGGATACACAGAAAAGCCAGATGAATGAGTGGAGCTATTCATTCGTGTTGAAGTCAAACATGTATTTTTCTTTGATTTCCATAAATCAGATTGTTTCTACTTAGAAATCAATTTCAATTGTCCAGAAACCAGTTGTATGACAATCTTCATTTTATTTCAATAAAAAAACAAATCCTGTAATATTGGGGTTTATGACCTATTTTTTTTGTAGTTTTGGGGGGTAAGCTCACACTCAGTGAAGCATGTCTTTGAGAAACTTGCATTTTGAAAGAATCTAGGGTAACACATACACATTTCATTTCATTAGCAAAAGGGTTAGTTGGGAGAAGCAAGACTTAAGGAACCAACTAATCAGAACAGGAATGTGTGTGTCACACACACAGCAGTTAGAAGGTGGCAGTACCAGGCAAACAGCCTCGCTTAGCTTCACCAAATATTTATGAATGTGGCCTCTTTTTTTTTAACCCTTAGTCCACTAGTAAGGATAAGAGGCAAAATAAAAGTTCGAGAGAGCACCATAAGAAAGAACATTTTGCCATTTTGACAACATTGAAGAAGGTAGAGAACAATATTCTAAGAGAGATGAGCCACGTGCACCAAAACAAACACAGGATCTCAGTCGTTTGTGGTGTGAAAAGGCCTCTCAGAGGCAGGAAGTAGAATGCGTGGTTGTTAACAGATAGTTTTAACACTTGAGTGGTTTAGCATGAAGGAAGTGGGTTTTTCCACATCACCCCTGAGGGGTAGTGAAATGTGTGTAGAGGAACCATTCTGTTCATAAGGCATTTGAGGACCCAATCAATCTCTTGTAGTTTCTCTTCCATGAATTTTTTTTTTAAAGTTTATTTTTATTTTATGTTCTTTGGTGTTTTGCCTGCATGTATGTCTGTGTGAGATGTCAGAAGTCCTGGAACTGAAGTTACAAACAGTTGTGAGCTTCCATGTGGGTGCTGGGAATTAATCCTGGGTCCCCTGTAAGAGTAGACAGTGCTCTTAATGGCTGAGTCATCTCTCCAGCCCCTTTTCTATGAAGTTTCAAGACTCTGCCTGCTCTCTCTCTGTAACGATAACTCTTTCCACCAGCTGCCAGAGCCCCACCGCCATGCTAGGGCCCCCAAACAACACACAGAGTCTTATATTAGTTACAATGCTGCTGGCCAATGACTAGGATTTCTTATATGCTAGTTCAGTCTTAATACCATATCTACTAATCTATGTATTTTGTAAGGACTTATCTTATGGAGGAGGCCAGCCTTATGCATCCTCTGTTTCTGATGATCACATGGAGACTCCTGTCTCTACTACATTTCCCAGAATCCTTCTTGACTCCTAGCCCCAACTATCTTGCTTTCTTGTTGGCCAACAGTGCTTTATTTATCAACCAATAAGACAAACATATACACAGAAGGACTTCCTCCATCATCTCTCCTATGTTAAGGAGAAATAGCCAGGACAGAGAAAGTCCATCTGCTGTAACTACTTACATTTACATTTCATTGGTGTTTTGGTTTGATTGCCAAATGTCCCACCATACACTCTTGTGCTGAACACTTGGCCTTCAGCTCGTGGCGCTGTCTAGGAAGTTGTGGTGCCTTTAGGAGGTAGCATTAAGCTAGATTACTGGATTCTTGAGAACTCCATTTCTTGCTTCTTTTAAGTATTTTATCATAGCAGTGAGATAAGTAACTAATATAACTGGTGTGATATTGCTACCACCTCTATACCTAAGGAGTATCACAAAGTTGGACACTATGGGAGAAGAGACACTGTTAGAAAAAAACAGAGAGACATAGAAAAGAGCTAAGGCAGACATCCCATCCTATCTAAGACCCTGTGGTGGTTTGAATGAGAAAGGTTCACATATGCTCATGTATTTGAAAACATCCCCAGCTGATAGAACTATTTGGAAAGGAATAGGTTTGGCCTTGTTGGAGGAAGTGTGTTACTGGGGGTGGACTTTAAGGTTTCAAAAGCCTATGCCATTCCTAGAGAGCTCTCTCTATCTTCTACTATGGATTAAGATGTGAACTCTCAGATGTTCCAACTGCTATGCCTTTGCTCCACCATCATGCACCCTAACCCTCTGAAACTGTAAGCCCAACGTTCCTTTATATGGTGCCTTGATCACTGTGTATTGTCACAGCAACAGAAAAGTAACAAATAGGAAAGTTGGTAGCAACAAGTAGGCTATTGCTGTGAAGAGCCTGAAAGTGTTGTTTTTAGGAAGAGTGTAAGATTTTGATATTTCCATGTAGAAAAGTGGTTGGACACTATAAGCCAGTCTTAATGGGCTGACCTAGTAGGATCTTGGAAGGCAGTAGTGTTGAGAGCAATATACCCTATGGAGGCCTAGTATCTTAGTGTTCTACTGCTGTGAAGAGTCACCATGATCATAGCAGCTCTTATAAAAGAAATTAATTAATTGGAGCTGGCTTACAGTTTCAGAGGTTTAGTCCATTTTCATCTTGTCAGGAAGCCTGTGACATGCTAGCAGATATGGTGCTGAAGAAGGAACTGAGAGTACTACATCTGAAACCACTGGCATCAAGAAGAGAGAGACACCGGGCATGGAATGGGCTTCCTTCCTTCAACAAGACCACATCTCCTAATCCTTTTAAATAGTGCCACTCCCCAGTGAGCAACTATCCAAATCTCTGAGCCTATATGGGGACCATTCTCATTCAGACCACCACACCCCTCTCAAGAGGTTGTAGAGGGAAACAACATTAGCAACTAGCCTAAGACCAGTCTTGTAATATTTTGGCAAAAAAAAAGTGGCATCATCCTAAGAAAATTTTCCTGGAAATGAAGTTGAAAAGTAATGAATTGTTTTTGGAGGAGGAGATTTTAAAAAGCCTCATATTGATTCTGCCATGTGTTTATTAGTAATAACTCTTATGTAGGTCTACAGTGTAAAAGAACATGTAGGACAAAAAGAAATACAAAATGTACCTTTGATTTGAAGAGAGGAATGGCACAAATGTAGGGAAACTCTAATTAGAGAAGGAGGAGATAGATAGTGGCATGCACACCACAGCAATAACCAACAGCTCTCAAAATAGATTTAATACCCACTTAACAGGAGGAAAGACATGCCTGGCACTGTAAATCTAGCCAGGTACTCAAGACTAGTGAAGTCATGTGTCTTGGAAGAGAACTCACAACCACCACTACCAAACGAGCATAATTCCTAACTGTATTCTAAATACTTGTCCTTACACCCACAGATAAGTCCTCACCCCTTATCAAAGAAACTTCTCTTTGAGACTGATGAAGACCCCTACAGAAGATCACAACCAATCAAAATGCAGAGTTGTAGAACCCAGTCCCAATGAGTATATCTACAATACAACTCCTGCAGTTAAGTTTCTGGGACCATTCCAGAAGATTGTAAGAGCCAGAGAACAAGTAGTTGGTTGTGGGATTGTGTCTCCTGTAAATGTCAGAAGCTCCACCCCCATAAAGTCTCACCAGCATGACTGCCTAAATATGAGCCAAACAGGACAACACCAATAGACATGCTAATGTGAACAGGGTGGGAGGAATCTCACAAAGGCTAAACCCTACACAAAGAACTATAGGCAGTTAAGGAATACTGAGAGCAGGAGAAATAATATTCCCGGGGAAGAGTATCGTGATTATTTTCCAATACAAAATGGTCAGCCCTAAAAATATACATATAAGTAACATTATACAGACTGAGCAGCTTGTATTGTATCTATATGGCAAAGTTTATCTAATATTTTGTTATACACACATACATATATAGTTGTTAAACATTTAATTGGGTGGCTTACACTTTCAGACATTTAGTCCATTTTCATCATGATGCAACAGGCAGACATGGTGCCGAGAGTCAATCTTGACTTGTGGGCAACAGGAGGTGGTCTGAGACACAGTGGGTGTGGCTTGAGCACATATGAGACAACAAAGCCTGCCTCCACAGCTACATGCTACCTCCAACAAAGCCATACCTACTTCAACAAAGCCACACTCCTACTAGTGCCACTTGGGGCCCTTTTCTTTCAAAGAGCAAAGAGGGATATGTGGAGGCATTTGGGGAAGAAAGGGAAGGGACAAGGGATGTAATTATATTATAATCTCAAATACTAAAATAAATAGTTTCAACAAACAGAAACCAACAAATAAAGTACACTTTGAAGAGAAAAAGAGCTCCAGGAAATTTAATGTTGGAGCCAAGGCTTGTGTTAAAAGAGGTAAGATTAAGGAACATCCTTATCAGCAGTGGAATAATGGGGAGCATGACCTCAGGGAAAGACCCCACCCACCTCAGCTTGTGGGGAAAAGAAGGCCTAAGGGATTTTCTGTTCCTAAAAACTAACAACAACAACAAAAAATGCTGCTGCAGATGTTGTTTGAGGGGCCCAGGCTCCATCCAGGGGTCGGCTGTACTTGGCAGTGTTGTCCACATCATTCTGGTTTTTTGGTTTCAGAAGAATACATGAATAAGGGTGTTGTGGAATCTTCCTCTGTGCTTCAGAAGAGCTGCTAATGTCAGTTGTGTGGCAGAGGAGTCTCTGCATGAAAGAGAGGGGCAGGTATGGCAGGCAGCAAAGCTGCAAGTGCAGAGACACCTAAACTTTCTGACATCAGACATGGAGCTGTAGCATTTAGTTTGCCCCATTGGGTTTTGATCTTTCTTTGGTCAGGTATTTCCTCAGTATTCCTGCATTTCTCCCTTTTGGAATAGTATTTTATATTCTGTGTCACTTTATGTTGGAAATCTGTAATTTGTTTTTTATTTTACATGAGAGTACAATTATAAGATTGCCTTGACTCTCAGAAAATAGTTTGGACTTTGGGCTTTTTATTTGTTTATTTTGTTTTATTGAGACAGAGTCTCTAGCTGTCCTGGAAATCACTATGTAGACCAGACTGGCTTTGAGCTCATAGAGATCCACCTACCTCTGCCTCCTGAGTGCTGGGATTAACCATATTGAGGCTGAAAGATTATGGCTATTTTTGAAGTTGGACTAAATGCATTTTTGTATTAATATATGGCCTGGAGCATATGGGGGCCAGGAAATGGAATGTATTGGTTTGTCTGAGAATGTCCCTCAAAGGTTTAAATGTTTGAATACTTGGTTCCCAGTTGGTGGAATGGTTTGGGAAGGTTTGGATGATGGGACCTTCTTGGAGAAAGTATATCTCGGGGCTTGGACTTGGAGGTTTAAAAAATCTCTGTGCCATTCCCGTTGCTCTTTCTGCCTCCTGCTCTTGGACCAAGTTGTGAGCTCTCAGCTGCCCCTGCCAGCATACCCTTGCTTCACTATCATGACTCTAACCATCTGAATCTGTGTGTCCAATAAATACTTTATTTTGTAAGCTGCCTTGGTTATAGTGTTTTGTCATAGCAGTAGAAAAGCAACTAAGACAGTCCCCTAATTTCTTTTCTTCATATGTGGCAGCACCCCCAGGTACTACAAGAGTTAATCTGGCATTGCAGTTTTCATGCCCCATGACTTGCTCCTTAAAATCATAATTATTTGTATTGGGGATGAACAGCACATTTGATATACATGTAAACACTAGTCAGTGTGGCCAGTGACCCAAGTATTAATTCTATGACTGCCACATTTTAGTTTGTTGGGTTTCTTCTTTGTGAAAAAGGGGTAATATTAACAGTAATAATATATACCTTGTATTCAAATGATGGAATGAATATAAAGTGCTAAACATAGTTCCTGGCATATGATAAACCTTGCATAAATATTAGCTTCATTATTATTTATTAAATTAGTTTTACTGTTAAAGCTAAGTAAATATTAGCTTGAAAATTTCGATACTTTCAAATAATGCATCAATTGTGATGTTACTGGTTGAAGCCCTCTTTCATTAGAAATGGTGTTTATTATCCTGTGTAGTGGTTTATGCCTATAATCCCAAGACTCAGAGAGCTGAGGCAGAAGGATCATGATTTAGAGGCTGGCCTGAGTTACATTGTGAGACCTTGTCTCAAAAAAAAAAAAAAGGTGTTTGTTATTGTCTGGGATTTCTGTAGTTATATGTTCCAGGTATATACTTACAATATGATCTCTAATTCCTAAGCAAATTAAACCAGGAAAAATGGTACTGATTTTTTTATGTTTTTAATTTTCAAGCACAAAATTCATTATTATTGTCTAGAGTCATCATAGTATATGTCTGAAGCTTATATGTCAAGACAGAAAGATAATTTCTAAAGATACTATTTAAATTAAATCATTTTAACAATTCTCTATATTTTCTACATCTCAAAAATGTTGAGTCCAATATTTGTAATACAAACAAATTCTTCTAGTTTGGGAGAAAAATAAGATTTCTTTTGTGCTATCTTGCTTTTTGTTAATTGCTGAGCTATTTAGATCACTTTGGGGTACATTAAAACTATACATCAAAGGAGTCTTAATAACTTTTTGATAATAACAAAAGTTCTGACTAAATGTAAATTCATTTTAGACCATAATATTAATAGCTATGAAGCTATTACACAGCTATTAGTGATGATACAGCTATTATAATTAGAGCTGTGATAATAAATGAGGGAATTATTTTACTGGTTAAACATTACATTATCATCTGCATAAAATGGCAATTTTTTGTGGCTTGAAAATACTTATTAGCATATCCATACTGTGTGTTTATGTTAGTTTACAATGCCTGCCCAGTAGAATATAGTATTACCTGTAATATATTTGAAAATATTAGTACTTTCAATTGAAAGATAATTGGCTACTTAAATACATCCTAAAGTAGTTCAAAGATATGTAATGAAGATTTAAAAAGAAACGTTTTGCAAATATGTAATTAAATGAAGTAATCCCATTATTCTATTTAACTTCTTACTGTGCCATCGGCAGTCTTGCCTGTATCAGAACCATGGATTCAGTGACCAGTTTAATCCTTTGTGACACTTTTAATTCACTTACAAATGACTGTGTGGTAGGTCATCTCTGCTCTGTCCTTTCTGGACCATGGTTCTTTCACTGCTCAGGAGGGATTTGGGCTTTGACCACTGAGACTTGCTCCTCGGACTCAGAACTTCTAAAAAGCCAGTGTGGTCCTTGCCTTTGTTCTTAGGGGAGATTTTACAATCGAGTTTAATGACAGGTCTGCCTACGGCTGGTACATTCAAGGACACTGTTCCCAGCTCTGTGAGTAAAAGATATAATCGCCTCGTATAAAGTGAGGTGGAGATGAGGAGTGTGAACCTGAACTGCACATTTGGGAGCACTTCCAGGTAGGCGCTCTGAAACACAGCAGTAAAACCCAACTCTCCCGAAGCTTTACTGTCTGGCAGGGACTTGGAGCTGGGTTCATTTCTGTACACAGGGCTTTCTCTTCCATGGTACCCCTGCCTCTGACCTGGCTACAGTGCTTGATTTTCCTGAAGCTGTTCGGGAGTCCTCCCACCTGTTCCCACACCCTGCTGATTAATGTAGCACCTGCTTGTCTCTCAGGTCAAGAGCGTAGGGCTATGGCTTTTTGAGTTCTATTTTGATGAATCTGGGCAACAAATTTCCAGATTGAAACCCTATCCCTAGGTCTCTTCCCCAAAATGTGAAAATATACATTGTTCTTTAATTTTTAATTAATTAAGCAGGAGAGACAGGAAAAAGACGATTGTCTGAAGGAGACAAACACTGTTAGGAGAGCAGAGAACTCTTGGTTCCTCCCAGTGCTGTTCTGGGAGCAGGAGCTTTGGCATTTCAGAGCCTATGGGAGACAAAAGATCTAGGTTCCCTCCAGACATACATAGTGGTCTTCCCCACAGTGGGGCCCCAGAACAGGCCGATGCCCAAGCTCCAGATCTTGTCCTGGTGGGCTGACTCACGGAGGTGGTTGACAGAATTGTCGTTTCGGCTCAGAGAGTACAAAGTATAGTAAAATGTGTGTTCTCTCCATGTCTGGAACAGTAGAAACAGCCATTGTGCCTGGAAAAGAATAAGCCAAGTCCTGACGAGTTCACCGAGCATAGATGCTGGTCTCCTTAGAGCCACTGAGACATTTCCCATTCCCGGTCTTCACTCCAGACAATCTCAGGCACCTAATAGGGTTCCAAACCAAACACTAATACTAAATCATAACTTTAAAAATACTGGTATTTGGTCTAGCACTGATTTTGCCATCTACTGAAGATGGAGGTAAAATTTGCACACTGAGATAGCTGAGCTTGTTTATCTTCACACGAGAATGTCATCTTAGTTGAGGAACCCCTATTGTAAGATGCATTCGATGTTTTACAGACTTCAGTAGTGTGTTATTTTATATTTAGTTTCTTCTTTTGATGATAAGGATCAAAGCTATGGCCTCCACTTTATCTCTACCACTGAGCTATATTCCCCTTTCCCCTGATGTTTATACTTTATAATCGTCATTTATAAGAACCCCGCTTTGCCTAAATACATAGTACACAATGGCAAAGGTATGTTTAGGGCCATTTCAGAAATTTTTGGAAATTCTGTTCTAGACATAAACTAGAATTCATATAACCACTTTTAAAAAATGAAACTCAAGTCAGCAACTCAAACAAAAAAATTCTAAAAATCAAAAGTTCTAGTACATTACTATATATATATATATATATATATATATATATATATTCTCCCAACTCCCTACATCTTAAATAAACATATGTCTAAGGAACATGCTCTTTGAACACATTTCTTTCCAGTGGTGGTTGGGTACCCCTTTGCTGCCTGCCAAGAGGCCCTAGGGTAGGTTGCAATAGGGCTGAGAAGTCATGAGGCAGGATCCAGCATCCCAGCTCTGGGCCTGTTCTGGAGCAGTAGCTATGAACTTGCTTCTGGTTTCAGAACTTTGGCAATGGGAAGAAAGAGGCAGAGAAATCCCAGTACTTGTGCTGGCAAGTTTTATGTCAGCTCAACACAAGCTAGAGTCAAATGAAGAAGAAACCTCAGCTGAGTAAATGCCCCCACCAGACTGGCCTTTGGATAAGCCTGTGGCACATTTTCCTGGCTGCTGATTGATATGGCAAGGCCCAGATTTGTGGGCAGTGCCATCCCTGGTTCTGGGTCCTATAAGGCTGAGCAAGCCATGGAGAATAAGACAGTCAGCAATGCTCCTTCATGGTCTCTGCTATAGTTCCTACTTTTGGGTTTTTGCCTTGCTTGAGGCCTGTCCTGACCTCCTTTGATGATGATCTATGATGTGGAAGTATAAACAAAATAAGCCCTTTCCTCCCAATGTTGCTTTTGGTCATAGTGTTTCACCATAGCAATAGAAACCATAACTAAGACATATCGAAATTAATCTGAGAGAGCACAACCAACACTAATTTGTATTAAAATTGTACCCAGAGGCTTAGGACTAGTTTTTAAAACTGTATAAATGTGTAAGTGTTGCACCATTCTAAGGTTGATTATATGAACTGAAGTACAATCAAATTGACTTGATTGCATTTTGTTCTTGCAATTTGGACGGTAGAAAATACATTTTCTCTTCTGTAAAGAATTCTCAAGGACAGAACATGAAACATGTGTTTGAGAGCCTTTTCTGAAACTCATTTCCAAAAGGCTTTGCATATATAACAAGTGGCTTTACTGTTTCCAGGATCCCTGGAGAACTTCAGCTAAGGGCGGATCACAAACTATGAGTGTGAAAAAGTCCCTGGGATGTAGTACCATTATGATATGCATCCTTTTTTATGTCATTTATGCAGTCAGTGGCTTGATTCTTCTGCTAATCTGATATAGTATCATAAGCCACTTAGTTCATAAGGAAAGGACAGATTCCCAGTAATAATCCAGATGAATATATTTAAATTTTCTTTTCATGAATTGGTTAATAATCATGCTGTGTTGCTTGCTAATGGCACATAACAAACTTCATGACATAAACAAAGAAAATTCATTCCTTCATTCCCTTTTTTCCCTTTCCTCTTCCTTCCTTTCCTTTTGTCCTCCCTTCTATGAGACATGGTCTTCATATAGCCCAGTCTGACCTCCAGCTTACTATGTAGTCTACTGTGACCTCCTGATCCTTCTGCTTTAACTGATTTGAGTGCTGATATTCTAGGTGTGTGCCACCATATCATACACAAATTCATTTCCCTAAGTTCTGCATATGGGAAGCCATCACATGTGTCACCAGGCTAAAACCAAGGTGATGGCAGTGCTTTGTTCTTTCCTACACCCCCGGAGGGTTGGCTTCCATGCCTTCCCAGCTTCCAGAGGTCACTCATATGTGCGCTCATTTCCATTTTGCCAAGTTAAGTAACATACTCATACATTTCTGAGATTAGGCTGGTGGACATCCTTTGGGTATTATTATTCTGCCTACCACAAATAGGTGCAAAGAAAAGTTCTCAATGTATCAGCAAATTTTTAGACTCTTAATATCCTTTCCTTCAGTTTCTTAAAAAGTCAAATCTTATTAATTGCATCCTTTTCAATTCAGGCAACCATATCATGTTAATGATTTCCAGATGGAAGGCTTGAGTCATTATTTTCTAAGTATTTGATCCTTAGATCTCCACTATAGAAAAAGAAAACTCCACGTGTTTGGAGGAATGGATTGCAGTAAACATAACATTTCTCTTCTTCTGGGTGGAAGGAACTTAGAGTACATCAGAAGTCTGGGAAGAGGTCGGATCAGAGTGATGCGGGATGTAGCCCATTGTAGCCTTTATGAGCACAGAGTTAGTGGAGATCCTTTATGCTCTAAAGTCATGTCAGGCCACAGACACACGACACTACCATGAGGAGATCTGCATGAGTGTCACAGAGCAATGATTGTCAGTGCCAGTGCATATGCAGGATGGGGCCATGAGCTCTCAGGATGATGACCAAAGGGAATACTGAAGGTCTCCTTGTGTTCCTGTGTGCCAGGGGTAACCCTGAGCATCTGAGTATCTCCAAAGCATAGCTGGAGTCAAGGCAGGATGTGGAAACTGACTTCTGATATTAGTAATTAGCCCTATCTGCCAGGCAGTGGTGGCACACACCTTTAATCCCAGCACTTGAGAGGCAGAGGCACAGATTGAGTTCCAGGACAGCCAGGGATACACAGATAAACCTTGTCTAGAGAAAATAAAACTATACTACTAATAGTCCTAACCTTAACATTTTGGAGAGTTTAAAAGAATTTTAATATCGGAAAATTGTTGTAAGTCCCTCTTAGAGCTAGTGCTCTAGGTGACTGGGCACACACACCCTGGCTAGATGCCAAAAAGATGAACTTGGTTTTACAAATCAGTTTTGAGCTTCAGAGCAAGTTTTCAATATTCACTTGCCTCCACCATGAATTAATAGGCCTGTGGAAAAAGACTTTAGCTCTGAGAAGCCCTACAACCTTCTGTGTAAAATAACCTTACTCCATGCTACTTAACACTTTACAGCAGCATCAACGCAGGGTTAAAGGCAGTGCAATGCAACTGACAGCAAACAGCAGTGGTAAAACATTATTTGGCAAATTATTTAAGTTCTTCTAATGCCAATATCAAAGGGTGAGAAAACTTAATAGGCGTGGGAAGAGAAGAGCAATTAAAGGTGTCAGAAGATCCACAAAATGAGTAACATTCAATCAACTAAAATAGAACTAGGGAAGAGTTGAGGAGGGAAGGAAGATGACAGCTCGGAGAAGTAGCCTCCCAAGAACTATGTGGCTAAGCAAATAGCCTTCAGCTGGCTGAACATAACCTGACTGAGTGCTGATAAAGGAGTGAGCTGATAAAGCCCAACTAGAGACCACGGACTTCACCCATGACTAAATTTCGCTGTCCTCCAGTCATACACCTCAGGGCAATCAGCCAATAGACAGATGGAACTCCAATTCTTTAATAAAACTCAAAACTGTGTGTGGAGCCTGGAGTCTGATGTGACCACTAAGATCTGTGCCCTATGCTGTACACCTTCGTGATCCCTGAGACTTTGAGTCACAGGGTGCCACCTTCGTGAAGGTTTGGTCATACTGCTCATCTAATGTTAAGGAGGGTTTTATCCTTAGTGATCTGTCCTTGTCCTATGTAACACTCATATGTAGGCATATAGATCCAGGGGAGAGGACATCAGGGCTTCGAGTCTTCAAGGGGTTAATATGAATGAGAGTTTCTATTGTTAGCTGTAGGGATAAAGAGACCATGTAGAAACTATGAAAAATGGCCTCCCAAAGATTAGAATTGCTTGGTTGACAGCCAGCAAGGAAACAAGGACCAATCCTGTAGTCACCAGGTGGTGAATCTTGTCACAACGTGAAAGAGCTTAATAAATGTCCCCAGCTCCAGATGAGTTTGGATTCTGCCAACACCTGACTTTCTGACTTGAGAGACCTATGTGAAGACCTGAGCCACTCAGCACATAGACTTCCATCTTAAAGAAGCACAGCCAGCCAGTGTGCGTTGTGAGCGGCTACAACTGTAGTAGCATATTATACAGCAGCAGAAATACTTACTGAGCTCATTTTATAGAGCAATATTTTTCACGAATGGAATTTAATGGTATGTTTTTTTCTTCGTGACTTTCTTAAAAGATATATGTATTAGTAATCATCAGAAGATATGTCATTAAAAAATAAGATGGTTGGAGAGAAGCCTGTATGGTTAAAACACTACTACTCCAAAACAACTAACTTAAAAATGTTAAAAGAAAATTAAATTCCTTGAAATAGATGTGACTGTCTCTCCTTCATTTTAAAAAGTTCATCCTTAGAATAGCATTTCATTTGAACCTACCCAATTCATCCTGTCATTCTTGCCTTTGTAGGTGTTATAAAAAAACATAAATACGGTGTTAAGGCAAGTTTGACTCGGAACTTCAGCAATGAAGGAAACCTGGTGGATTGTAGCTGTTTGCATTCCCTTGCCTAACAATTACTTGAAGACCATTTCTAGTGATTCCAAATTTTATGTCTCTTGTCTCTGAGGTGGAGGTGCCTATGGTACATCATTTTAAGCGCCCCTGAGACTGAGGTACAGTTTTGTAAGGACTTACTGTGCACTGGGGATTTCTGGCCTTTGTCATCAGTAAAGGTGGCTGATGACTTAAATGAATCAGTTCCTCAAGAATTGCTTGTTTTTGTGTTTTTAGCTCTCCACCCCTTACTCTGCCTACTGGGCTTTGTGCTATCTTTGTGGGAGACGGTACAGCATTTCAGTATCTAGTACATGTGGCTGGACAGGATAATTGTCCTTCTGGTTTTTTTGTTTTGTTTTGTTTTTTGTTTTTTGAGACAGGGTTTCTCTGTGGCTTTGAAGGTTGTCCTGGAACTAGCTCTTGTAGACCAACCAGGCTGGCCTCAAACTCACAGAGATCCGCCTCCCTTTGCCTCCTGAGTGCTGGGATTAAAGGTGAGCACCAACACTGCCAGGCGGTCTTGTGGATCTTGAGTGAATAATCCAATCGCTTTCTTTTAAACCCCTGCTTCTAACAGATTTTGGCTTGTTTCATGATTTCTTTATTTCAGGCTGGAAAGATGAGTACTTTCAGTTTCCACTAGTAGACAGGCATAATAATAATCAAAGAACATGAAACAGAAGCCAAAACCTTTGCCAGACTCAAAGAAACAAATTGCACCAAAAAAAAAAAAAAAATCATGGCAGACTTGCTGGCTGCTGAGAGGGCGGCCTTATTGTTCATCTCGGCTCTGTCATTCTGTTTTGCTTATGGCAAATGTCACATTGTTGACTTCGTTCATGTAATGTCAGAAAGAATGATCATTAGGCAACCTTTGAAAAAACAAACATCTTCCTTTGGTTCACAGAGGATTTGGAAGAAAGAAATTTCTGAAAATTATCGTTCTGTATTCCAGTGGCACAAGCCTGTGAGGACTCCTTTGCTGTTCTAGAAAGGCTGGCTGAATTGCAAGCTATGTGCTTTGATACCAAATTCACATAAAATGAAGGTGGGTGGCATGTCTATTATGTTAGAAGCAAAGAATGTATTTAGGTATTCTGAGGACTGTGACAGTGTCACAAATGGCATGGTAGTAAACTATAAATCAGGGCTCACATATACCAGCCATCCTCAAATGTCAGAAAGTTTTATTAGCTTTTTTTAATTGACAAGTTAAAATTCTGTTTTTAGCCCTCATCTTAGTAGTTATATGTGTATATATACATAACACACACACACACACACACACACACACACACACACACACACACATATGACAAATTTACATTTGTCCTTGATAGACCAGGAAACAAGACCTCACTGTGTCTGCTTCCCGCTCTCTTCACCGGTAGGTAACAAGAGCCTCTCACAATCCCATCCCTACTACCCCAAAGTCACTGCTGATGCCCTCCTATTTACCCAGTTGCATCTGCCAGTTTTTCTTTCCTTCTTGATGGTAAGGGAACAGGAAATTCAGACCTGGCTCTTGAAATGGCTCTGCCGATGTTACCCAAACAACTTGAAATGTAAAGTTAACAGTGACAGAGCCCATGGGCTGCATGTCTGTTTACTGGTGACAGCAAGGCCAAACGAGATGAGGCTGTAGAAGAACAAACAGGATGGGCTTCAGGGAATGGGTGAGTAAGTGAACTAATGCAAGGCCTTAGGAATCACTTGAACACTATGACCTTATTCTGTTTAACAGTGAGAGGCCTGGGAAGGGTATGTGCCTGGGGTCAAAGAATAGGGTTTCTGCTTGGAAACACATGGGTAACTGTAGCATCAAGAGTGGATAAGGAAGAAAGAATGTAGAGGACAATCGGAAGGATGTTCCCAAGGGGTGGCAGAGTAGAGAAGTGAGGCTCTGGCATCTGTTAGGAATTTAGTCAGCCAGTTCTGAGAGGCATGGCTGAAGCAGACCACAGAGAAGTGCTGGCACGGCTTTCTGACTTTCCCTGGCTGGGCTGTTCTGTGCAGCCTAGAACCTTGGGAAATAACTTTTTTCTTACTTGTTGTTCCCCCTTTCTCTGTTCCAGAAAGAAGGGTTGCATTCTATTTCAGGTATATTAAGTTAGGGTTCATTTTAGATGAACAAGAGACATCCAGGGATACCAGGTAGCTGGTGTATTTATCATTTTGTGGAAAAAATAAGAAAATAAGGTAAAAAGCCACAAATAAAATTATAAAGCATCAAGAAAAAATCAGAAATTAGAGATCACCAATTCATTTCTCAAGATAAGTCTTCTAAGTAGAGTAGTTCTGTTGATTTTCCCAACACCTAATGGTAGCATTTTTATTTCTGTTGTAACTTCTGAGAGCAAAATAGTAGGGATGGTGTCTATGGGTTGAGTGAGTGCAGAAATATACTATGGGTTATATTAAGGGAAGGGAAGGTGGCTGAAGTACTGGGGAGGGGGGAGTAAGGGATGCAGAGCAAGTGAGCTGCTTTGATTTGGATATTAGAGCCTCAAGGAATGAGAAAAATGTAGTGTAGCTTAGGGAAATTACAGATGTGGGGGCTTGTTTCTGTTTCTTTATAGGCCACGTTAGAAAGCACTGATTTTTGATGGAAGAAATATGAAAAGCCACTTCGTCTTTACTAAGCCTCAATTTTTGGATTTGTTTTTTTACCAAATACTTAAAATGAGGCAATATGTTTTACCAGAAAAATGTCCTATACACCAGGAACAATGAAAGAAAATCTAAACTCAGTATCTGCTTGTATATTGTTTCCCACATTTAAATTATGTATGTGTCTGTCTGTGTGTCTGAATGCCTATGTGTATATGTATGTGTGTGTATCTGTATGTATGTCTATATGTCTGTATGCATGTGTGTCTATAATGTGTATATATGCATGTATGTATGTCTGTATATATGTGTGTATTTGTATGTATGTGTGTGTGTCTGTCTGAATTAGTGTGTGACTACTACGTATATGTATGTCTTTATGTATCTCTCTCTCTCTCTCTCACTATATATATATATATATATATATATATATATATATGCCTGTATATATGTGTGTTAATATCTCTTTGTCTATATGTGCATCTCTATCTGTATAGGTGTGTATCTGTATTTATGTATATGTCTGTATGTATGTATGTGTGTCTGCCTATATGTGTATGGGCCTTACGGTATGTGGTATGTATGTATGCATCTATGTGTGTATATATATGTATAGGTGTGGCTATCTGTATATATTGTGTATGTATGTAAGTATATATGTGTGTATCTATATATGAGTCTGTATGTATGCATGTGTCTGTCTATATGTGTGTGTTTGTATGTATGAAAACAAGAGAGCAAAAGAGGATTGGTTATTTGGGGAATAAAGGAGACCAGCAAGAGGAGGGAGGAAGGATGGGGAGGGTAGTGGAAGGAGGGTAGTAAAGCATAGTAATATGTCCCTACAAAGGTATATTCATAAATAAGTAAAGCAAAAATCCTAGATTTATAGTGAAACATATTTAAATGAGCTAAATGTTATAACTCAGATGTGGAAGGATTCTGCTTATCTCAACTAAATCGTATTTGTTGTAGCATCAAATGTCCTGCAGAGACTATGCAGAATTATATTTCATTTTGTTTTTTTGTTTGCTTGTTTGTTTCAGATAGTCTTGCTATACCGCCCAGGCTGTGCTGGAATTCATTACGTAGTCCGGGCTAGCCTTGAACACAAAGCAATTTTCCTGCTTCATCACCTGGCTTAAACAAAGATTCTAACTTAAATGCAGAATTGTTTTAAGCCTCCCACAGGAGCCCACACCTGAGTGTTGGATCTCTTTGAGGCATCTCACCAGATAGGGGACTCATTTCCCTTCATGGAAGTAAAGTCTTGAAAAGTACCTCCTTGTTCTGATAAGCACTGTCTAGTAGTAATCAATCAACAGAAAAAAGCTGTTTTGCATGTTGTGGTGCAGTGTCACTAAGAGGCCTGTCTTTGCTGGGACTCGGATTTCCATGTTGCATGTAATGGCTTTGCTTTGGGGATGAGTGGAGTGTCAGAGTCACGGGGTCTGCTGCTCTTTCTCTTTCTGGATTGCTAGTGTTCTCCCCTCCCCTCTCATGACTTTCTTCTGTGACTTTCCTTTGGCACCCTCTTTTCTGCAGGTCTGTCTTTTAAAGAATTTTGAAGTTCCCTGAGTCCTTTTCTTTCCTTCCTTTCACTTCTTGCCTTCTTTCAACTGAAACCACAACCTGGTCATTGAACCCAGTGGCATCCCAGCTAAAGAATGTGGTTGGCTACTTGTCTGTTTAAGCACTCCTGCCAAGCTGGTAGCTTCCTTTAAAGAACTCTCAGTGGTGTCTTTCAGCCACTTACTTGTCTTTTCTTTTTCCCTTTTTTCCTTTTTCTTAATAACAAATTCCCTACGAGTCTTATTCTGCTAGGATGATAACTCACACAAGAAAACAATGAAAATGTACCCTTGAGGGGCATTTAAGATAAACTACTATGAGGAATTTCCTCTTGAATACTTCAGAAACATACTTCATAGAGTGCATCATGGCTCAAGGAACAATTGATTCCTTTCTATAATGGAGTCGGTGGGAATTTGCTTTATGTATTAGACCTTGGGGTCCAAAGTCAAACAGACCAGGGTCTATGTTTTGCCTTTGTTTTTTAGAGGTTGTTCCATGTGTAGCAGAAGTCACCCCACCCATATCAAAACTGTTTCTTCATTTGCAGAGCAATAATGTCCTCTAGGTTGTTGATGGATTAGTGTATGGGCCTGGCACACAGGCCCAGGCTACAGAACTTACCTTCACAACCGTCTAATGATAAGAATTCATGATTTGGGAGTGCTCCCTTTCTCCCCTTCCTTCCCTTTCTCCCTTTTTCATTTTCTGCTTCTTTCTTTCTTCCATAGAGGAGGGGCCTCCCTCTGTTGCCCTGGCTAGTCTTTTAAGAAATGTCCTTTTGATTTAAGCTTCCTAAGTAGCCATGACTAATGGTACTTGCCATCACACCAGACTGAGAAAACTCTTTTATCTTAATTGCAGAAGGAAATATCAAGCAAATTTTAAAAGAAGTTTAATGGAGAAAGTTTTGGGATCTTAGAAATTGGAAAACAACAAGAGATATGGCAATTCTATCCAAATAAGATGATACTCAAAATTAAGATCTGTTAATAAACTGATCAAATCTCCTGTTGGGGGCTTCAGTGTGTGTGTGGTGTGAGCAGAGCCCTGGGTCAGTCCCTAACAATGGCCACAGGGTTAAAAACAAGCTTCTGTCCTGTTAGAAACATTATTTTTTTTAATAGTCTATCAGTATTGACTACTGTTCAGGTTGCTTAAGATGTTTTCTGTATAATGTAATAGCACATAGCTGTACTTTATAGTGGAAAACAAATTCATCTAGTTAGATATATCATATGTATTTATTATATATACACACACTATACTCATATATTATATACTTTTTAATGTCTTTGCTGCTGTTGGGAGTATTATATTTTTTAAAATTTACATATTTATATTTTCTGTGTATGTCCGTGCATTGCATGCATGACTGGTTCCCTGAGAGGCCAGAAGAGAGCACTAAATGCCCTGGAACTAGTGTCACAGATAGCTGTGAGCTGCTTTTTGTGGATGCTCAGAACAAATCTGGGTCCACTGCAAGATCTTGTGTCCTTTATTTTTTTTAAACTAACCAGTAAGGAACATTTTGTGCTGATCGTTTGTTTACTCTCAGTGGAGACCCATCTACTGGTTGACCTACCATGGCCACACCCTTGAAAGTTTTCTCTTCCTCCCCTATGAAAAGAAGAATCTTCCCTCCACCTTCTGAAGTTTCCAGAGTGCTTACTATGTAGGAGCTTACTTGGCCTTGGTGACTGTTCCAAATAAGGATACTATCTAAAGGCTCGCCCATTGCACTTTGAGAATGTCACTTATCTCCTAGGAAGAACTAGTTAATTCATTTAGTCAAAAACCGCAGTAATTGTAAGGATATGCTAACTTGTACTCATTTACTCACTGTTTATTATGTAGCTGCAATTTTTCAGCTCTTTGCTAGGTTTTGTTATGCAGAAAGGTATAAATATGCTTCTGAAAATGGTCATCCTTCTGCCTTCTCTCCATTTCAGAGGCTTGATTTGGGAATGTATGATTGCTGGCCATAGGGTAGGGGCAGGACAGTTGTCTGGTCTGAAAATAACTACTTGAAAGAGCTATGTTTTTTTTTAAATCACATAATCCAGTTTTAAGATTTACTAAGATTGTTTGGGAGGTGTTCTATTGTGCCACTAGTTTTACAAGTGACGAGGAGGCTGTGGATAGTTGTACAGTTGGCAAATGATGCATTAAGTAATAGGATATATGTGAATATACACAAGATCTAGGTATCATAAATCAAGAGTGACCTGAGAGACTTAGAAAAAGGTGGGGGAACTCAGAGAAGGAAGTCTTTAATAAGTATAAGAACACAACAAACATGAAGAGGTGTTCTGACAGATTACATAGCCTGGACACAATAACTATCATCCTGCAAAGAAAGGTATTTAAGGACCACGGTGAGAAAATGAGTTCGGTGTATAGGTGAAATAATAAAAAATATTGGAGAAGATATAGTGCGTTCTGTAAAGATCAACATGAATGTGAACATCAATTGAGTCTTCAAGGAAATGTTCATTCATTAATGCAAGGGAGTGATGAGGTGTTTTCTCAAAAGATGGGTAGCAGAATATCCAGGTGATATATCAAAGTGGTAGCTAGACAACACTTTGAAAAATAAAGAGCTATGTTTTTTTATCAACATGGATCTTGAAATTATTAATATATAAATGTGTCTACATATTTACACGTATATACCTTACAATATAGATATTATTCATAAAGGCAAGTAAACATACACATATGTTATATAAATATGTAAATCAATATTCAGAAGATAAAAACACCTTGTTTATTTACACTTCAGAGCTTCTAGTGGACATAGATTGACAAGATGTATAGAACATTAGCACAAATTTATGTTGTCCAGCCAAGCTTGTATAGAACATTAGCACAAATTTACCTTGTCCAGCCAAACTTGCCTCTCCCAGGTAGCTGAGTAGCAAGAGGTAAACAGAGAGGGAGAAACAGATAAAGTAAATAAAGTTAGTCAGTTACAGGAAGCAGTTGCACAGCAACTGCAACTAGGGAGACCGTTCTTTAGAAGCATCCAGTCAGACAGAAGAAGAGTTAACAGGAAGTGTTTGTATCTCCTGTCCCCATCTCCTGTTCTTTCTACCCCCTGTCTGTATACTTCTCCCTTTCTAGAGCTCTCTTCCTTCTCTTTCTGCCTCCTACTTATTTCCTCTTTTTCCTTCTTTCTCTGTACATGCATCCTAAGATTTACCTCCACAGAGGCCTTCACAGGCAGGAGAGCTTCCTTTACCCATCTTAGCCTCTCCAGTTCTCTTCCCTAGCCCTAAAAATGTTCCTGCAGAGGGCACACTTCCTGCTTACCCTATTACTACTCACAGGGACTCAGGGCATGTTTAGAGAGGCTTCCTGAATGTATTGAATGTGACATTATAATCCATAGCAGCTGTATTATATCAACATAAACTATAACACAGCTACCACAATAACGTGATTTATAATACACAATGATACAAAAGGAAGTTCTGAGCCAGCCATCTATGTTTATACTATATAATAAATTCTGCATTAGCTATTCTTTGAAAATGACATTTGATATCAGAGTTCTAGTCAGACATTTAATTTTTATAGAAGACGTTTGTTGACCTATAGCCTACAGAGTTGTTGATTATTATTATTATTATTATTATTATTATTATTATTATTTTGTCTTTAAAGCCTTGGATTGGCATGGAATTTTCCACTATTAATTAATAACACCAGGCTTTTTTTGGCAAAGTTCCTTGAAAGGGATGGCATGTCCTAAGTGACCCTTATGTATACTTTATGCCAGTGATCATTAAATTCACAAAATTGTCTCACCTGGTTTCTTAGGGTATTAACAAGGATAACAAGGATAATAAACTAGCCTATTAACACAAAGGAAATATTAATCTACTAGATGCATAAAGAAAATGGTGTAAAATGTCTTCTGGATCCCGAGGCAAATGAAACTTCCAAGATCATCGAAATATATTTGTTGCTGATAGTTTTGAGATGTCCAAGGCTGTGTTTTATATTGCCATTTACAAAATAGTTAAACATGCAAAAAAAGAGCATTCTATCAGATTCTTATTCTCTATAGCAAAGTATAAATAATCATAGCAAACCCACTATTAGATAGGAAAAATTGGTTCATCTTCATGATACAGATAAATATAAGAAGGGATATTGTACGACTGTAAAATATTTAACCATCTTGGAGAAACATTTTAAAAAAATAGAGTTTATTCTCAACCCTCTTTGGTTTCCCAGAGCATTCAGGATTTCACAAATGGAACTGTTCAGAAAAGACCCATTTCTCTCATAAATACGTTCAATTAGATTTCCTGGGGGATGTTCTGTGTCTCCTGCAGTGTCCATTCACATACCCTTGGTCTGCTTATAAATACATAGAAACACTTTTGTGCAGAGTAAGACATACAGACATGCATAGGAAGGAGCGCAGTGACAGAAATAAATAAAGAGAAACGTATACAAAGAAGTATACCCAGGTACACACAAAAACACCTGACTCAGTACACACAGAGATACCTGCAGAGATATTAACTCTCAAATTGGTATATAGAAATACATCCACAGAAATAGCTGTAGAAATGTAAACACACAGCAGAACCTCTTAAAATGATTATCCTGTGATTTTAGTCACCAAAGGAAGCAAGACTAATAGGGAATTAAAGCATAAACAGAGGCCTGGAGAGATGGCTCTTTCTAAGAGCTCTTTCTAGGGGACTTGAGCTCAGTCCCCAGCACCCACATCAGAGGGCTTCCAGCTGCCTGTAATAATTCCAGCTCCAGGGCATCCAACATCGACTCTCGGCTTCCATGGCCACCTGTACTCTTCCATACCCTCCCCCATTAAAAATAAAATAAATGTTAAAAAAATAAACAAATAAGTGAACTCTTGTGGCACAAAGAGTGTTGTTTGAGAAGCAAGAACTGTAGTACATTCCCTTCTTGAGCAGTCCTATCCCTGTTTCTGTGTGAATGACTAGAGAGCTTCCGAGAGCCTATGCCAGAAGATATGCATGACACATCCATACCCACCAGACTGCAACTTCCCTTGTTTTTCAGCAGCCTGGCACTCATCCACACTCAGTCCACTTTCTTGAAAATGCTAGCTTTTTATTTTTATTTTTTTTTATTGAAGAAACTGAACTTTTGAGTTCCTTCTCAAATGCTTAGGATGAATGCACAACATTGTGTGAAGAATGTGAGGAACTTTCCTAGCAGTGAGCACAGGCTTAACCTGGCCTATGCAGAGGCAGCTTATGTAATAATTTTAAAATCCTATAAAAATCTTGAAGGATTTGGTGGTAGCTCAGTGGTAAGGTTTTGTAAATTTTGGAAGGCTGGATATCATCTGCTAAATTGTGACTGAGAATAATACTCGTGCATGTTATTCTCAGTGTCAATTAGTGAAAATTATAATCACCACCATTGTTAATGGACAGTCTTGTAACCAATGATGAGGATCTTTGTTCTGTCAGCTCCATTTTACATGCTGCAGGTCCTATAATTTTGCCTAGGTCACCCTATTAATAAGAGCTCATTTTCTTCTTAGTATTCTAGTTTTTCATTGTTGAATAGCTTAGAAGATAAGAAAATTACTCAAGCTTAGATAGAGCATAGCCTTGTATCTGTACTTCTTGTTACTCTAATCAAGAGTAAGTTAAATATTCAGAGATGGTTATTCTTGGGCTATCTCTTATTTTGGAAGGTCTATAGGATGAGATAAGGTTGTTCTTACATGCCCCAAAAGAAGATGCTGCTACTCTCATTTCCCAGGTGGGTTATGGGTATCCACATCTAACTTAATTATAAAGCCAATTACAAAAACAAGATCTGCAAACACAAATTAATGACCACAGCTCAGCCTTATGTTTTTTTTTCTTACAGAAGTATTACAGGGGCCTGAATCACAGCTAAAATGGAGTGCCTTTGTGTGTACCCTGCAGGAGGGAGGTAGTGCATGGAATCAAGAGTTGGCTCAACTTCATGATGAGAAACCTGGATACCAATGGGGCTTAGTTTGATTGGATTCTGGAACTTACTGCACTCAGCTGGGTGTAGTCCAGAAACTGGGTGGCACTGGCAGAGGGAGGCCTGATTTCTGCAACAATTACTGGTCAATTGCAAGTGATTATAATGGCACCGTGTCTAAAACAATATGGAGAAAAATGCTGCCTGGAAAATATGAAACACTGGTGCTCCACCATGGAAAGAGGGAGTTGGTGGGAGTGTCAGAGTAAAATGAGAGCTATTGAAAAATTGAGTTGTGACTCCTGACCAGTTTTCAAAAAGAAGTGTCTGTGGTGTATCTGTAATCATGTCACCCTTCATAGGGAGAGCATGGCACCATGGCTTCTACATAGTCTCTTTTAGTAAAGATGTTGGAAGGGAAGAGTAGGGATGATACAAAATTCTGCTCTAATTTCACTTACACTTAAGTACCTAAGTGAGGTGCCCCATGGATCTAGGAATGCAGAATGCCACAGATGGGCAGCGCTCATGAATAAATACTCACTAGACTTGACCAATAGGTATTTTTCTGATATTTGTCCATAATAGAGTTATTACTTTGCCTATGTGCTCTATTGCTTGTGTGTTATATGGTCATAGAAGTTTCCAGGTGTCTATGTAATACACACACCAAGAAACCATAAAACCAACCACAAATGGCTCCATCCCCAGAAAACACGGTTTTTAAGGTAGGCATTTTCTCCTGTGCACTCCCTCTATGGCTTACCCAGAAAACCAGTTGGATGGGTCTGGGCCAGTGCACTCCCTTGCAGGGTGTCAATTGGCTGCTACCAGCTCTTGTGATGGTTTTTCCTCCTGTGAAAAATTGTGACATGTTCATTCTTGGCAGTCACAATCTCAAATGTTAAATCACTTTCCTCAAATTTCCAGAGTTCTGACACATATAATGGACTCAGTAGGGGTTTTGCAATAATTCTTTTTCAGTATTTATGAAGCAGTGCACTCCCCATAGCTTCTGGGCCTTTTACAGATCACTGTCATAAATTTCCCATGACTATCACTTCCTATCTCTAAAATATACACCTTTATGAAATGCTATGGGAATGAGGGAGGTATTGTATTGTTGACTTTGCCTTTTGTTATTGATTCGTAGTAAGTCTTTAGCCCCACCTGTTAAATATATAGTAAGTAATGGTCATTTAAACACGGAATGAACTTAATTCCTATGCATTTTTCATTTCTGTCAACTGTGTCCTGTGGTTCTCTCAATCACACAAGCCTCCACACACTAAACCAAAGGTCATACCAATAACTGATTCCTACACGGCAGCACCTAAAGCTGCCAGGAGAATCTTGATTTTTAGCGCTCTTTGCCTGTCTGTGGTAAATTTTCTCATATCCAGTTTTTGTAAAGTGCCTCGTTCTCTCTTTCTGTCTCTGAATCCAGATATCATTGTTGTGGAAATGGGATTAGATAGCAAGATCAAGCTTGCCCATTAAAATTTAGCCTCATTTGGGGACTTCATGTTTTCAGTCAGAAATGTAAATGATTGAAATTGTGTATCTTCTATGTGGAGAAGCATGGGGTTTCTGAGTTTTTGGCTGTGCTTTGCAATCTAATGTATATGGCATGATGCCAGGCACATGAGGATGAGCATCTGAAGGTAGAATAAGGCTCAGTGTAAGGTTTCCTGGTACCAGGAACCCCTGTGTTCCTGTCATTCTTTTAACCCCCTTTGGATAAAAATAGATTCTTTTCTCATTCAATATATTCTAATCATGGTTTCCTCTCCCTCTACTACTCCCAGCTCCTCCCCTGCCCTCTGGATCCGCTCCTTTTCTGTCTCACATTAGAAAAGAGCAGGATTCTAGGAGATAACATCCAAGCATGGCAAAATAAAATAAAATAAAAACAAAACTCATCACATTAAGGCTGAAACAAGGCAACCCAACAGAAGGAAAAGAGTCCCAAGAGCAGACACAAGAATCAAACACCCTCTCATTCTCTCAGTCAGGAGTCACACAAAAATACTAAGCTAAAGTGTATATGCAGAGGACCTAGTGCAGACCTGTGCAGGCCTTGTGCATGCTGCTCCAGTCTCTGTGAGCTCATTTGATCTGTGCTCAGTTACTGATTCAGAGCACAGTGTTCTCCTGGTGTCCCTCACCATCTCTGATTCTTACTCTTTCTGTTTCCCCTTCTACAGGGTTCCCTGAACTCTAAGGAGAGGAATTTGATGGAGAACTCCAAGTTAGACTTTTTTTCTGAGTAATGTCCAACTGGGGCAGGGAGTGGAGTTTCTGTATTTGTTCCCATCTGCTGCTGGACGAAGCTTCTCTGATGATGACTGAATAAGGCACTGATCTATGAGTATAGCAGAGTATGGCTAGGAATCATTTTATTGTGACTTTTTTTAGATCAGTAATGTTTCATTTTACCCCGTGTCTCTGAGCTGTCTAGTCTCTGATTCTTGGTTACCCAAACATTGTTGGTATGGGTTCCATCTCACAGAGTAAGCCTTAAGTCAAATTAAACATTGGTTAGCTACTCCCACAAGTCCTGTGCCACTGTTGCCCTAGCGTGTTTTGCAGGCAGGACAGATTAGAGTTCAAAGGTTTTGTAGCTGGATTGATATTTATGTGTCTTTTTTTTTTTTTTTTTTTGTAGCTTCCTGAGTACTTCTCTCACCAAAGATACTAGAACATAGGGGTAAGGGCTTCATATAGGCACCAGCTCTATTTCTCCATATTCAATCTGTAGTGTGGGTGTCAGCAGTGGGGCCCTGCTGTCAGTTTTCAGAGTGCAACCCCATTGTCTTAGCAACAGCCTAGGTTGTTTGGGGATTTCCATGTGATCCCCTTGGCCGAAAACTCAACTGAATGCAACCCAGTCCCACTAATGGAAGCCTCTTTTGGGGACAAGAGATGACCAGTTGAGACTTTGTTCCTCCATTATTAGACCTCATTAGGATCACCTTCATATGTTTTGTACTGCACCAGGGTTTCCATATCATCCCCTAGATGTCCCTCAATTCCAGCTATCTCTCCCCATGTTCTCTTCCTCTATGTATCTCTCCTGCTCCCCATCTGATTCTCCTGTTCTGATCCCCACCCACCCCCAGTCCATGCATAAAATCTATTCTATTTCCACCTTCCAGGGAGATCTATGTGTCCCCCTAGACTCTTCATCTATACCTCATCTCTCTGTGTCTACATATTGTAGCTTGCTTATCATTTACATAATGTCAAATGTTCTCATATAAGTGAATACATACCATATTATCTTTTGGGGTCTGGGTTCCTGACATTCTTTAAAGCTACCCCAGAAGCAGTTCAGTGTTGCTTTCCTAATGATGAACTTTGTGGAAAAATGTAAATATTTTAGGATTCCAGAAAAAGCTTGGGGCCAGTTTTCTCCTACCTACATCCAACTGCTTTGCTGAGAGCTCTCGATAGTCTTTGTCTTTATGACATTGTCTGTTTTTTTTTTTTTCATTTTTTTCTGAAGTAAGAATGGGAAAAATATAAAAAAATAGTAGCTTGGATTCTTGCCCAAATAACTGGTAGAAGTTAGGCGTTATATTATCCTTGGCCCTGTTTTCTTGTTTTGAAATTTTGATTCATGGGCTCAATAAATTGAGCAGGGTGGCCTTGAGTTTGAAATATAGCCAACACTAGTCTCAAACTTGTGACCTTCCTGCTTCAGTATCCTGAACAGTTGAAATTGTGGATGTGCAATACCATGATGAGTTGATAATAGGGGAATTAAATAACAGAAAATGTTATATTTAAATGTTAGAATTCTAAAAACAGAAGTAACTATAAGCTTAAAATACAAGGTAATTATTCTCCACCCTCTTTTCTTTTTTAGAAAATTACGTTTGTGTTGATAGATAAGTAAGGTGTGATAGCTATAATAATACACAGAGCTTTGTTTAATTTAAGCATTCATGATGCCTAATGGTTACAGAGAATATACTATCTTGTACTTTCTTTTATTGAGTGTTTGTGATTACTAGAGAACTTTTATTTATTTCTTTTTGCTTTTATTAATATTTTTTAAATTTGAGTGGCCTACATGGTCACCTAGGGCTATGGTGATATCTGGGCCCAAGCTGCAGCTGAAGGACATGTATGGGTCTGTGACCCTACTGCAGCCAGGGTCTGTGTTGATATCTGTGGCTCCTGTTACCATCAAAGGTTTTGTGGATGACCAGAGTCTGGCCCACAACCTGGGGCCATGCTGAGGTGGCCTGAGCTGCCACCTGGGACCATGATGTTGGCCAGGCCTCAGCTGCTGCTGAGAGCCATGTCTAAGTCTGTGATCCTACCACAACTGGGGTCTTTTGTGTAGATGTCTATGGCTCATATTGCCACCAAAAGCTACAGGTCCTGAGGTCTGGGCCTCCACCTGTAGTGCTCAGGGCTGTGCCACCACTAGGTCCATGCTGATCTGAATGGCCAACACTGCTACTCAGGACCACGGTGACATCAGGGCCAGAGCTGCTGCCAAGAGCCATACTTGGGTCTGTGGCCCTCTACCAGCCAGGATCTGAGTTGTTGTCCATGGCTCCTGTTACCACTGAGGGTTGTGTTGATACGTGGGGTATAGTCAGCCACTGGGGTCAAACTGGTCTGAGTGGCCTGCACTGCTACCAGAGCAATAGGAACCATGCATGTTATGATCCAAGGGCTGTGCTGAGCCAGAACTGCCCTTTGCTGGCCTGGGAAGACCTGGCCCTGCCCCTCTCTGGACACTGAAGCAAGAGAGCTTGCCTCACATTCTGGAGAGATGATCCCACCCATCACCATTCTGAACCTGCTGGAATGCATGAAGAGACTGGTCCTGTTGAGCCATAGGTTCCACATGACTCAGGGTAAGAGCAGGATATCCAAGAGGAGTTTTAGTGAGGGTCCAGTATTGATGGCATACTAGAAGCCAGAGACCTTGAACCACACCAACAACTCATTGTAATATTAAACATTTACAGTAAAGTTAGGTGGACAAAAGGATATACTGTGTGATACACCATAGCTCCCATTGCCACTAAGATAAATGAAGAAGTATTGGAGAGGTAGGAAAGATGAAGGAATGAAGTGGATTTTTGTTTTCTTTTTTAATTAATATTTTTTAAAATTTTCTTTTATGGAGGATGCTACAGGGATGATGGGCTGAGAAATGAGCAGGATTGGGATGCATGATGTGAAATTCCCAAAGAATCAATTAAAAAAATGTTAAAAATAGATTTTTTTCTGTGCAGTGACGGTGCATGCCTTTAATTCCAGTAGAGGCAGGTAGCACCCAGTGAGTTCAAGACCAGTCTGGTCTACAGAGTGAGTTCTAAGACAGCCAGGACTTAAGTTCTAAGACAAGCCAGAGAAACCCTGTCTTGAAAATAAAACAGAAATAGAAAAGTTTTTTTTTCTCACACAATGTATCCTCATTATGGTTTTCTCTCCTACTCCCCCCAGTTCCTCCATACCTCCTCTCCCATCTGGATGCACTCGCTTTCTGTCTCTCATTAGAAAACAAACAGACTTCTAAGGGATAATAATAGAATATAGCAAAATAAAATATAACAAGATAAAACAAAATGAGTACATTGGAGTTTGACAAGACAAACAGAAGGAAAAGAACCCAAGAGAAGGCACAAGAATCAGAGACTCACTTGTCAGTATACTCAGGAATCCCATAAAAACACTAAACTAAGGGCCATAATATGTACAAAAAGGACTTAGTATAGACCCATGTCTATGTAGATCCTGTGCATACCTCCTCAATCTCTGTGAGTTCATATGAGCTTTGATGACATAAAAGCCTGATTTTCTTGGTGTCTTCCATCATCTCTGGTTCTTAGACTCTTTCTGCCTTCTCTTCCATGAATTCTGAAAAAAAGGATTTGATAGAGACATCACATTTAGAACTGACTGTACCAAGGTCTCTCCCTCTCTACATAATGTCTGACTGTGGGGTTCAGTATTTGTTCTCATTTACTGTAGCTTTGCTGATGATGGTTGAGCAAGGCAGTGATCTATGAATATAGCAGAATGTCATCAGGAGTCATTTTATTGCTATTTTTTTCCTTAAAGAAAAGTAATATTGGGCTTTACTTTAATTCTCTGTGTATCTAGTCCTGGTTCTTGGTCACCCAAACAGTATCTGATTATGGATTCCGTCTTGTAGAGCGAGCCTTAACTCAAATTAGATATTGCTTGATTATTCCACAAGCGTTGTGCTGCCATTGTCCTAGCATATCTTGCAAGTGAGGCACAATTGTAGATGAAAGATTTTGTGGCTGGCTTGGTGTTTATGTTTCTCTTTTGATAATGTGCAGATTACATTTTTTGTACCAAAGACTCTAGAACACAGGGATGAAGGTTCTATGTAAAACCAACTTGACTTCTCCATGTTTATTCAGTTGTATAGGTGACATCTTCACCAGTGGCGCCTTGCTGCCAGTTTGTGGAGAATATAATAGCCTGGGTTGTTTGGAAAGTCCCATGAGATGCCTTTGGCTAACAATTCAATTAGATGTAACCCGAACACCCAGTAGTGAAATCTTTGGTTGGCAACAATAGATAACCAGTTGGGATTCAATATTCTCCCCCAATACTTGGTGATTTAATTTAGATTGCCTTTACTTATATGAGTAAATATTTCATAAAGCTTATACTGTATTATTAGGTTTCCATACTACTGATCAAATGGCCCTTAATTTTAGTTTTGTTTTCCCATATTCCTTCCTGTGTCCCTCTCTCCCATTTGATTTCTAGGTCTAGGATACCTCACTCAGGATGATTTATTTTTCTAGTTCCAACCATTTACCTGTGAATTTGATTATTTCATTTTTTAACAGCTGAGAAATACTCCATTGTATAAGTGTATCATGTTTTATCTATTCTTCTGTTGAAGGATATTTAGGTTGTTTCCAATTTCTGACTATTACTAATAGAGCAACAGTAAACATAGTTGAACAGGTGTCCCTAAGGTAGGATGAAGCATCCTTTGGGTGTATGCCCAAAAGTGATATAGCTGGATCTTGAGATATATTGATTCCTATCTTCCTGAAGAATTGCCATATTGATTTCTGTAGTGGCTGTGCAAATTTGCATCCCAACAACAAAGGATGAGTGTTCCCTTGCTTCATATCCTTACCAGCATGAACTATCACTTGAGTTATTGATCTTAGCCATTCTGACAAGTATAAGATGTAATATCAAAGTAGTTTTGATATGCATTTTTCTTTGTTTCTCGGCCATTGGAGTTTCCTCTGTTGAGAATTCTGTATTTAGAGCTGTACCACATTTTTAACTGGGTTATTTGCTTTCTTGATGTCTAGCTTTTTATTTGTTTATATATTTGGGTATTAGTCCCCTATCAGATGTGTAGTTGGCAAAAATCATTTTCCATACTCTAGACTGACTGTCAGAATGACAGTGTTCATTGTTGCACAGAAACTTTTCGGTTTCATGACGTCCTGTTTATTAATCCTTGATCTTAGTGCCTATGCTAATGGAGTTCTATTTAGAAAATCTTCCTGTGCCAGTGCATTCAAGGGTATTCTCCATTCTCTCTTCTGTCAGGTTCTATCTGGTTATTCTGTGGTCTTTGATCCCTTTGGAGTTGAGTTCTGTACAGTGTGATAAGTAAGATCTATTTGCATTCTTCTATGTGCAGTTGTCCAGTTTGATAAATACCATTTGTTGAAGATGGTGTCTTTTTTTTTCAGTGTGTATTTCTGGCTCCTTCAACAAACATCTGGTATCCAGATGTGTGTGGATTTATGTCTGGGTCTTCATTTGGATTCCTTTGGTCAACATGTCTCTTTTTGTTTTTATTTTTATAGCTTTGTAGTACAACTTCAAATCAGAGATGGTGATACCTCCATCACCAATCTTTTGTTATTTCTTGTTAAGCTTACCAATCCATGAACAGGGAAGACCTTTCTATTCTCTGATACATTCTTCAATTTCTATCTTCCATCACTTGAAGTTTTTATAATACGTCTTTCTCATGCTTGGTTAGAGTTATGATATTTTATATTATTTGAGGCTATTGTGAAAGGTGTTGCTTTCAGGATGTCTTTCTTGATCTGTTTGTCATTTGATGTAGGAGGGCTCTTGATTTTTGTGTAATTCTGTATCCAGCTACTTTGCTGAACATGTTTAGTAGCTGTAGGAGTTTCTCAGTATAATTTTTAGTGTCACTTATGTATACTATCATGTCATCTGTAAATAATGAAACTTTGACTTCTTCCTTTCCAATTCATATCCCCTTGATCCCCTTCAGTCATCTCACTGCTCGAGCCAAGACTTCAAGTACTACATTGAATAGATATGGAGAGAGAGGAAACCTTGTCTTTTCCTGATTTTAATGGAATTGCTTTGAATTTTTCTCCATTTAGGTTAATGTTGGCTATGGGCTTGCTTTAAACTACCTTTATTATATTGAGGTATGTCTCTTATATCCCTAATCTCCCCAGAACTTTTACCATGAAGGAATGCTGGATTTTTGTGAAAGGACTTTTCTGTATATAATGAGATGATCATGTATTTTTCATTTTCCAGTCTGTTTATATAGTGATTGTATTAGTTGGTTTACATTTGTTGAACCCAGCATCTCTGGAATGAAGACTACTTGATTGTGATGGATGATCTTTTTGATGTGTTTATTGACTCAATTTACAAGTATTTAATTGAGGATTACTGCATCTGTGTTCATAAGGGAAATTAGTCCATAGTTTCTATTCTTTGTTGGGTCTTTGTGTGGTTTGGGTATAGGGTACAGTAACTGTGGCCTCAGAAAATGAGTGGGCAATGATTTCTCTGTTTCTATTTTGTGGGATAATTTGAGGAGTATTGTCATTATTCTTTGAATATCTGATAGAATTCTGTACTAACACCATCTGGCCCTTGGCTTTTTTGTTAGTGTTGTTTGTTTGTTTGTTTTTGTTGACAGATTGGCTGGCAGATTAATGTCTGCTTCTATTTTACCAGGGGTTATGGGTTTGTTTAAATTGCTTATCTAATGTTGATTTAACTTTGGTAAAGGGTGCACTACAAGGAAATTATCCATTTCTTTTAGATTTTTCCAATTTGGTGTAGTACAGATTTTTAAAGATTGTTGTATAATTTTCTGGATTTCCTCAGTGTCTGTTGTTATGTCCCTCTGTTCATTTCTAATGCTATAATTGCAGATAATTTTTATCCACATTTTTGTCAATTTTAATAAGGTGTTTATTATTCTTACTGATTTTTCTCAAAGAACCAACTCATTGTTTCATTGATTATTTGTATTGTTTGTTTCTATTTTATTGATTTCAGCCCCGAATTTGATTATTTCTTGCTATTTACTTCTTCTGGGTGTGATTTGTTCTTTTTGCTACAGATATTTCAGTTGTCCTCTTAAGTTGCTAGTATGAGATCTCTCCATTTTTTTATGCAGGTGTATAGTGCCATGAACTTGCCCTTTAGGACCTCCTTCATTGTGCTCCATGAGTTTGTATATGTTGTATATTCATTTCATTCATTTATAAATTCTTTAATTTCTGTCTTGACTCATTTTTCCATTCAGTAATGAGTTGTTCAGTTTCCATGATTTTGTAAGTTTTTTGTTGTCTGTGTTGTTGATATCCAACTTTAAATGTGGTAGTCAGATAGAGTTCAGTGTGTTATTTCCATTTTCTTGTATCTGTTGAGACTGTTGTTGTATCTGAGTATATGGTCAGTTTTGGAAAACATTGCATGAGGTGCTGAGAAAAAAAAGTATATTCTTTTGTGCTTGATGAAATGTTTTGTAAAAAGTCTTTTTATTGAGGAATTGACACAATTGGTGAGCAGTATTTGTTGATTCCTGTTATTTTGTTGCTGTTTTGGTGTGTGTGTGTGTGTGTGTGTGTGTGTGTGTGTGTGTGTGTGTGTGTGTGTGTGTGTGTCCCTCTCTTCTGATTTGCTGGGCTGTGATTATTCTCTGTGTTTTCTTGCCTGTAGATAACCCCTTTAAGTTGGAGTTTTCCTTCTACGGATTTCTGTAGTGCAGTATTTGTAGAGAGATGTTGCTTACATTTGATTTTTAATCATAGAATGTCTTATTTTCTCCATCTGTTATGATAGAAAGTTTTGTTGGGGTTGGCATCTGTGTTTACTCAGTCTTCTTGCCCTCTTGTTCAGAGTGGCCTGTGGAGTCCAGGGAGTGCTTACTCGAGTTGGAGACTAGGACAAAGCAATGAGAGAGAGAGAGAGAGAGAGAGAGAGAGAGAGAGAGAGAGAGAGAGAGAGAGAGAGAGAGAATGAGATTCTATGTATGTTTGGTGTATATTAGGAGGGGAAGATCTGTGTGATCCACTTTGTCTAAAGTATGAACTGAATTCCAAATAGTAACTGTCACTAAAATAGACATATGAATAACTAAACAAAATGGGTATGGTCTTTATGGAGAATCCTATAAAACATTAATGGTGCCCACAAAATAACACTTAAAAAAATATCACATTCATGGAAATGATCCCATATTATAAAGCTTTGTACAGTTTTTGAAAAGTTTCAACAATTTTTTAATATTGGGATTTGAGGGTCTGGGCACAGTGTTCTCATGGTCTGCTCAAGGGAGTTCTAGCACAGGCAGTTATTATCAATTTCAAAATATGCGTATTTGGTTGCCTGGAATTCTGCTATTTACTCTCAGTAACTGTTAGTTTTATGAACAAAATGAAGTTTCCTTAATACTGTCAGACATTCTTGGTCTCTTGATCCATCATCAAGAGAATGACTTGTCTGTTGAATTTTTGAATGAGTGTTTGTCTGTTGACACTCTGAAATCTTTTGTTTGTTGGTTTTTCAAGACAGGGTCTGCCTGTGTAGCCCTGGCTGTCCTGGAACTTGCTCTGTAGACCAGTCTGGCCTTGAATTCATGGAGATCCACCAGCCTGCCTCTGCCTCCTGAGTGCTGGGATTAAAGGCATGGACCATCACTGCCCAGCTAAGAAGTTTTAATTAACAATATAAAGTTGACCTGGGCAAAGGGTACAGCTCAGGGTAGACATTTGCCTAGTTTGTATAAAATCTCCAACATAACAAATAATAGAGAAAAATAATTTAAAAACAAAGATGGCTCATTCATCTAACAATATAGTTAATTTCAGTTGAACAATTAAGTTTTGAAACACACATAACAAGATACTATCCAATTAAAACTACCACATGTTTAATAGGTTTAGCTATGTTTATATAAATGAGCATAGAAAATTTCTGACGTCAACCTACCAGACATTTTACAATAGTTTGTCTTTCCAAATGATGTCAAGCTTTTGTATCAACTATAATCCTTTTTGTAAATGTGTATGTGATGTGTGTATTCACGTGTGAGTGCAGGTGTACATGCCACAGGTGTACTGTGTGTGTGTGTGTGTGTGTGTGTGTGTGTGTGTATGTGCATATAGAGGGCAGAAGTTGATGCTCATTGTCTTCCTCAGCTTCTCTGTGTGCCCAGTTTGAAGTGAATCATCTTTACAGTGAAGGCTTTTAATAAATCACCTATTTGATACATCATAATAGAAGATCACCATGGAAATATAGCGAGTCTTTTAAAATTTCTTTAATGAATAGAGTCTGGGTTGTATTTAATTTCTGCATAAAATTAGAAATTGAACAATTAAATCTAATACTGTTTTGTTTCTTTAGTTTAAGTTTATTTTACCTCTATATGGACAACTGGCACCCATGTAGGGGTAAGGAAAACTGTTCTCTTACAAACTCAGCATCATGGTGGGAATTTAAGTACTAGGAAGATAGTTTTTTTTTTTTTTTGAGGCAAGATAAAAAAGCATGGAGCATTGACTTTAAATCAGATACATACAAGCAACGTTATCTAGATTGAAGAGGGTATACTTAGCGATCTATATTTATAAAATGAATTAAAAAGCAAGTAAAGTTTTGGGGACATGAGATTGAAAAGTAATTCATCCTGGAATCTGCTTGACAACAGCTATGTTAATTTCCAGGTATTATGCTAAGTGCTGTAATGAAGCCTCAAACATGATGTCTTGAAAGACATGGTGACATAGCCCTGTTATCCCAGGACTTTCGAGGCAGAGGATCAAAATTTCGGCCAGTCAGTGTCTGGAAGGCTACAACCATTGCACACAAAGATTGCACTGTATCATGGCTAATTCTATACCTCTGGCTGATCATCCCCCACAGGTTATGAGGCTTATGGTGGTGGTGGGTGGGGAGGCCCCTGACGTCAATTTTAAGTTATTGTATATTTTTGAAAATTGTTGACTGTATTTTTTATTTCATTTTGATAGAGTCATAGTATGAGAATGATGGATCCAATTTTTTGCAATATATACATATATATATCTATGGCAGCTAATCAGCTAATTATGTCCCTGAGGCAACAGAAAAAGATAGGGAAACCAGGGGGGGCAGAGAGCGTAAAGGAGCCTCTCCCTTTGGGGTCTTTCTGGGAACCTGACTAGAGGCAGTGATGGAATGAAGAAAGGATAGATAGAAAACCATTTTGTGTGACTTAGAATAATGTAATGTAATGCCTGCAAGGTAAGGAGCCAGCCTTGAGGCAGCTCCTATCTGAACTAACCCAAGTGACTCCAATATGATAATAAATCAACCATTAGTTGTGTGTATAGATAGAGCAAAGTTAGCAAAGCTAACACCCACCACAACAATTAAAAAACAAACCAACAAACAAAACCCTTGAACTTTGGAGGTGACCCAAGATCACACTGCCTTGCTATCCCAAGACACAGCACCTAAAGCCTTTTTGAGGATCCTCAACAGCAAAGGGACTCTGAGACTGGCAGTATGATTCTGGCTCCTGTAACCTGTATGCTACTAAGTTGATACACACCTGCCTTTGGCCCTCATTCTCAAGGATCTTCTGGAACAGTGCCTTCTTCTTGACTTGCCACAGAGGAAAGACGCCCCAGGAGATGCAGGTCCAGCTCACTTTAAAAGAACCCTTATCAGAGAGGACTCCCCAGCACAAGCCAGCAGCATTTGCTGCCAGGCCATCCCCCCACATCCACCGGGTGGTCCATCAGGGGTGTGTCAAGCTACACAAAGCTTCTCCCCCAAGGCTTAGATACCAGCTATTTCTGAAGTTATAATGTCCTCTGCCCATAAAGGCTGCCATGCACAGTGCTGCCCACTAATTGGATGTCCATGGTGGTATACAGAGAGCTACAGACAGGGGTTCCCAGAAGGCTTCTATGAAGCTTGGAAATAAAGACAGGGTGCATGCATGGTCAGATGAAGTGGTAAATACCTTTAATCTCAGCACTTGGGCGGCAGAGGCAGAGGAAGCTCTGGTGGTTCAAAGTCAAGTTGATCTACATAGCAACTTTCAAGGTACTCAGTGTAAGGATTCAGGCATTATTCTGGCCTGCCCCTGTCACCTGGCAGAATGCACTCAGGCAGTACCCTAGTCAGCCCAGGGTGCCATGGCTGCTATGCAGGTGTAAAGGACTCTTTTTTTTTTTTTTTGGTTTTTTGAGACAGGGTTTCTCTGTGGCTTTGGAGGCTGTCCTGGAACTAGCTCTTATAGACCAGGCTGGTCTTGAACTCACAGAGATCTGCCTGCCTCTGCCTCCCGAGTGCTGGGATTAAAGGCATGCGCCACCACCGCCTGGCTTGTAAAGGACTCTTTAAAAAGAAAAACCCCGCCCACTTCTGCTCTCTTTCTCTCTGTTCCTCTGAAGGGGAAGACAGGACTTTTCCTCTCTCTCTCTATCTCTCTCTCTCTCTCTCTTTCTCTCTCTCCATTTCTTTCCCCATCTTACTCTTCTCTCCCCTTTCTCCCTTCCCTTTCTGATAAAACTTCTTACTTAAGCTCTGTCTGCCTGGCATGTTTGTTCCTCACCTGCCATGGATTCCATCAAGGTCCCCCACTCACAAAATCCCTAACACTCAAGGCTGCAAAATAAGACTTTTTTTCCCAAAGGAAACGAGACAGGCTCCATAAAATAAGGACTGCCTATACTCCATATCAACATAAAACACAGCTCTCACTTAAAGGAAAAGAGGCGATTTATGAGTCAAACATGAGTTGCCATGGTCCACAGGGGGCATACTCTGTTGTGGAAACGAGCATGGACAAAGTGGTACATATAGGCATTTACTGAATGAATGAGGATGTCAGTGCTCCAAGTTGTAGTTGAGGAGGAAGACTTTGTTGTAGATTTGAGAGAGACTACAACCAGAGGCGTGTGGAAGAGTCCAGACTCTACCAGGTCATGGCAGGATGGGGGATGTGGAGTGAGAGACGAAAGAGGTGAGAGGAGAGAGGGCCAAGAGAAGGGATCAAGAGCCATTAATGGTGGACCAAGAAGGGAAAGGGAAACGAGAGAGAGGAAACAAGAGAACACATGGCCAAATCTGTGGTGTACATAGGAATCAGAAACTGGGGGAAGGGAAGCAAAGACCCTGGGCTGGAGAGGTTTAGGGGAAGGGAGGGGAGAGGTGGGAAGAGCTGGAAGAGACTGCAGTACTGAGAGAGCCTTGTGGCCAACTCATGCTTTGGCATGCTAATAGGCACAGCTATTTGTCCTCAGTTTGTATGGGACCTGACACCACAGGCATTGGTGGGGACTGCATAGACAGATCACTGCAAAGCAAAACCTTTATGTCCCAAAGGCTAGCTAGTGACTAGCCTTTGGGACATAAAGGTGGAAACTAGTGGTCTGCCAAGAATCCATTTTAAACTTTCTGATAGTCATAAAGATGTTAGTTAGACAAAGGGGTGGGCTAAACACAGACTGAGATAATTTGGCTCTGGTCTGTAATTTACCTCTCTACTTAGAATCACAAGGTTCCATCAGTTGGCCTTGTAGAATCTTTCACATAGTTACAGCTTTTGTTTGGGGGAAACTTTAATTGATATAAGCTATAGGTAGCCTAAAGAGAGAGGATTCTTTTTTTTTTTTTTTTCCAAAACAGGGTTTCTCTATGTAGCTTTGGAGTCTGTCCTGGAACTAGCTCTTGTAGACCAGGTTGGTCTGGAACTCACAGAGATCTGCCTGCCTCACCTAACAAGTGCTGGGACTAAAGGCACCTGACACCACTGCCCAGCTTGCAAGAGGATTCTTATTCAAGATCAGCCTGGCCTATAGACTGAGACCCTGTCTCAAATAATAATAAGGAAATAAAATAAGAAAATAATAAATTAATGGACAAACACATGTTATAGTATTTTAAATATGCTTCTCTCATCTTTTGGGATTTGGAAATGCTCATTTCTGAGGAGGTGGTATTGCAGGAGGGAGGGAAGGAAGAATGGTTTTAAAGGGACATGTTACTCATACCTGTCACCTTCTAGTGAGCTAAAGGTGAGAGAAGGAAAACCCAAACTAGTTGGAGCCACTGTATTTCCCCATTTGAAGCTTCTGGATTCGGCACTGATAAAGTGTGTAAAGTGGGGATTTCAGCACCAGATGTATAGAGTGAGAACATGGCCACTCCAGGGTGTGGTTGAGGTGAAGGTATTTATTGTAGACATGAGGAGAGTACAACCAGAAACATCTGATAGAGTCCAGAGCAGGGAAAGTAGTAGAATGAACTTGGCCAGCAGAATGGGGCAGGGCGGGCTGGTGGGGTGGGGGGGGGGGGTACGACCAAGAGCCAAGAGATCCTATGGCAAAAATGGCATGGTGATATAGGAATAGAAGCTGGGGGAAGGGAATCCTGTGAGCAGAAGGTTAGGGCAGTGGGCTAGGGTGAAAAGAGCTGAGAGGAGCCAGGTTTCCAGATGGACTCTGTCAGGTACTTGTGGTGCCTGGAGGCCAGCTCCTGCTTTGGTATGCTAATAGGCACCGCAGTTAGCCATTTGTCTCAAGTTTCCCTTGGACCTGACATAAAGCTTTGTGTCTGTCCGCTAACTTAATAAAGAAAATCTTCACTATTCCCTCATCAAGTTTACTTTTTCTTTTCTTCTTTGCTTTTCAGTTCTGTGAAGAAACTCAGGGTCTAATATGCATCTTCAGTTCCATTCCCAACCCCTCCATTTCCTATTAGGTTATCTGTGTTCATTCTCTGCTGGCTAGGAGATGGTTTTCATACATAAGGGGAGTGTTTGTTTTTAAATAGATGAGCCTCAACCAAATCTTCCTTCAAAGTAGGATTGGAATACACTAGGTACTACAAGAAAACTGTTCAGTGCATCCCTGTGGGAACCCAGTCTAGCACCTGACTTTGTCAGGTACCTATCCTGGCCATGCCAGCTGTGCCTTTTCTGGCACTGGTTTCTGTGTCTGATGTTGGTTTTGGTTTAGAGTCAGCTCCTTAGAGTTAGCTCTCACTTTAGAAGTGGTTAGACATGAGAGTTCTGTGACCTTTGTTGAGCTAAAATAAAATCAACCTAGTTGACAACAAGGAAAATTGCATTAGTTGGGGCTAATTAAGATTGTAATGTGGGGGGAGGGGCTGGGTGAGGTTCTGTGCACCTGATCTTAGGAATCTATAGATCTTCATTATCAAATATATATTATTCATCAAGCATATGTTACTTATCTAAATTTTCTAGCAACTTGTTATTAATTTATATGGGAGTAGGCAAAGTTATCACCTATATGGTTTCATGGTGGCAGAGAATTTTTCCAAAGAATTATTTTGTTTAGAGAGACTATCATCCTATACATTTTCATCCTTCACCAAAGCCCACACAAAATTTTCCAAAGGGAAAGGCATACGGTAATTCCCATAACACATAGTAAGAATTATTAAAAGTGAAAGTAAAGGGAGAATTGTCATCTGCAAAGTCTAAATGCTGGAACTTTGTCAGGCTGCAATGGTGGCCATGTGGCCCACGACGGATGTGTACTATCATACACAGACATAGTAACTTTCAAATTGAAATAAGATTATTATATGTTCTTATTTTATTTATTTTTGTGTGTACATGTTCATATGAGAGTGTGCAATGGAGTGCATGTGGAGGTCAGAGAGCAGCTTCTGATGTTAGTCTTTGATTTCCATTTTGTTTGAACAGAGCCTCTTAGTGTTTACCACATCATAGACCAGGCTAGCTGGTCTTCAAGCTTCTGGGGATTCCCCTTTTTCTGTTCTCATTTTTCATAATAGTGCTTGGATTACTGACATGCAATAACACATGTCCTGTCTATATTGATGCCTGTGTAGGTTCAGAGGAGTTAGGGTGGCTTGGTAATCTGATCATATCATAGCTAAGGCTTAAATTGCATGTTGCAAGTATTCTCATATTCACCATGGTGCATAGGTGGGCAAGGCTTGGTTTTATATTATTTCACTGAGTAATTGCAGTATTACTACTGTATAACAGTTGCCATAGGAAAAGAAAAAAGACATGGGTTCTGAGGATCCAAACTCAGGTCCTCACATTTATGCAACAATGTTTTTATCCACTGAGCCATCACTCCACATTCTCAGCTATTTTTAGCCTCTTTTCATGATTATGTTGATGGGATTTGTCAGTTGAAATAGTTTCAGACTCACATAAAAATGCATGAAAGACGGACGTTTTAATCTAGAACTATTGAAGATAACTTACCAAGGAGATGCCTTAGCACCCCAAGTATTGTGCTTGTGTCTGTGTGCATGTATGTGTGTGTGTGTGTGTGTGTTGGGGGGAGTACTCACCCATGTGGATGTGTGTTTAGGCTAGAGGTTGACTTTAGGGTATCTTCCTCAGTTGTCTCTGTCAGAACTAAAACACCAGGCTGGCCCAGCCCCCTGACAAAGGGTGGGGCACTCACAGTGATGTGCTATGTCACTGGTTACACAGTGTGGACCTTCCTGAGGACTGCACATTTGAGAGCTCCCCCTTTTAAGCCTGCACCATTCCCCCTCCTTCTTTCCCCCCTTTCTTCTCTCCTCCCACCTGTAATCAACTTTATGTTTAATGTGCTCTCCACAGTTCATATTCCATCATGCCAGCGCTGGCCCCATCTCGAGGCTTCATTTTTCTAATTTTTAAGCTTTTACAAAATCACAACAGTCTCTCTACCTTACATGTTGAGAAGCATCTCTCACTAAATGTAGAACTGGCCACTTCAGCAACACTGACTGGCCATCAAGGGCCAAGGATCTAGCTGTCTCCATTTAACCAGTACTGGAGTTACAGATGCATGCTGCCATGCTGGGCTTTTACATGGATGTCAGTTGGGTGGGGATCAAGTACTCAGGCTTGCCCAAAAAGTACTTTATCCATTTGGCCATCTTCTCAGGTGGATACTTTGGTAATTCTTACAAGCAAGGAGACAGTCATTTAGTGGCTTGTCATCAAAATCAGAAAAGTAACTTATTTGATTTTCATGCCATTTATCTTATTTAGGGGTAACTACGACTGTGATGAAACACTATTACCAAAAGCAACTTAGGGAGGAAAAGGTTTATGTTGCTTACTCTTTCATATCACAGTTCGTCTTGGTGGGCAGTCAGAGAAGGAACTTGGAGGTAAGAGCTGATGCAGAAGGTATAGAGGAGTCCTGCTTATTGGCTTGCTCTCTCTTCTTGGCTCACCCAGCCTGCTGTCTGATAGCACTCAGGACCATTAGCCCAGGAGTATCACCACCTATGACTGACTGGGCCCTTCCTTGTGAATCACTAATTAAGAAAATTCCCCACAGACTTGCCGACAGTCCAGTCTTATAGAGGCATTTTCTCAGTTGGGGATACTTCCTCTTAGATGACTTTAGCTCAGTTGCCATGACCTCTTTGAGGGTTGAATGACTCATTCATAGGAGTTGCCTAAGACCATCAGAAAACATAGGTATTGGCTGGGTGGTGGTGATGCACGCCTTTAATCCCAGCACTCGGGAGGTAGAGGCAGACAGATCTCTGAGAGTTTGAGACCATCCTGGTCTAGAAGAGCTAGTTCCAGGACAGCCTCCAAAGCCACAGAGAAACCCTGTCTCGAAACACCAAAAAAAGAAATAAGAAAAAGAAAAGAAACATAGGTGTTTATAATTCATAACAGTAGCAAAATTACAGTTGTGAAATAACAATGAAAATAATTTAATGTTTGGGGAATGAATCTGTACATGGTAAAACATTGCATTTATTTTCATGTGTTATTTGATTATTTTCAGTGTCTACATTTTTGTTTATCTACCATGTCCTCAACACTCCAGAAGTCCTAACAGGGTGTCTTCACTTTGATACTTTCTTTAACTCCCTGTATTTCTAATGACTAATGTTAAGATTAAAGGAAGGCAGGAAAGACAAATTGGGAAGGGAGGAAATAAGGATGTAAAGGAGATGGTTAGAGACATAATTTATCATATTAGGAACACAAAGTTTTTATCAAAAATGAGTGTTAAATTTTATCAAGTGTATTTTTCATGTCCTGATTTAGTAACACAAACAGATATTAACACATGCATTAATATAAAAATCACTAGAAAATGGTATTGTGTAAATCATACCAATCTTACTTACATGGATAAATAGAACTTGATTATTTTTAGGAATTATTATTTATCTTATGTTTTTCATATTTTGGTTCCAGGGTTATACTAATTTTGGAAAATAACTGAAAAGATTTCCTTTCTAATTTATGCCTAGAAGAATTAAATGGAATGGAAATTATTTGATGTGAGGATGCCTGTTAATGAAAGCATCAGCTCACATGGTCATTTTGATGGGAAGGAAGCCCATCTCCATGGCAACTTTAAACACCCCTTCCATTGTAGGCAGTCTGTTCATTCTACCTCTTCCCAGTAGAGGTTTAGTCATGTGGATTTTCCTAGAAAATCATCTGGGATGTTATTTCCAAGTTTACTTTTGAAGAGTGTGGTGATATTGAAAGTCTCTGGCGTTAATGATTATAGTCCCCTTTTAAAATACACATGCTGTGTATTTACTTACCTTCTTCCTTGTCTCTTAGGTGTTCCTCCTAGCAGTTGCGGCAGAGGTTTGTTTATTCCTGGAGTTTGCATGGTTTTCTGTGAAGGTCCAGGAACTGATATATGGGCTTTGTGGACCCTATAATTTCTATCAGAACTGTTGAATCTGCTTTGCAGCATGAGAGCTGTCAGGCCTGGGCATAAAGGAGCTGTGTGGTTCTAGTGGAGCCTTAGTACAAATAGTGACATTTGAATTTCATGTGTTTTGCATGTGCTATGAAGCAATCTCTAGCTCTTCACTCTAATGTTTCAAACTGTAATTAAGTAAATAAATAAATAACTTGAATGTTAACACACACACACACACACACACACACACACTGTTTAAAAAAAACAACAACAACAAAGAAAAAAACAAGATTTGGCCTGAAGCTTCTGCCTTTGGCCACAAATATAGAGGAGAAAGTCAAACAAATGAACACTCTTAACTTTATCACATATGTACCTAGCATCATGAACTCTAAAGTGCATAATGTTTTAAAAATTTAGTCATCCCCTTTTCTACATTTATTATTAATATTGGTGTTTTTCTGTCTTCTTGAGGTCAGTGTTTGGTTTCTCTGCCATTATTTTTAATGTATACTTAAATATACACCTGCCTGTGCAGTAATAAAGCAAGCAGTCATGTGATATAAGAAATGGGAGACTGCAAACAGAATGAAAGGCTTCTCCTGCGTCAACAAGTTAGGCAGAATAACTTGCCATCTCAGTGGAAAACATGACAAACCAGAAAAGCCAGAGTGTGCTGAAAAGTACCAGAGAACTAGATAAACAGAAAGGATCAACAGAAGCATGGAAACCTTTTAAAAACCAGGGACCTCAAAGGATTTATCAAGATGTCAGAGTGCTCATGGCTGAACGAGGCAGCTGCACACCCTCCTCCCAGCTCTGCTTTGCCTCTAAGGTTGAGGCCATCACAGAGATAAAGCAGAAGGATTGAAAGTACCAGAGGTAGTGGACATCTGCGGTGAAACAGTATTTGCTGGACATGACAGAACCACTGGGAACGTGGTGAACTCACAGCAGTTGTTATTGCACAAGATCAAACCAGCCTTTTGGATCCCAGCATGGACTGGGGAGGGGATGATGAAGTCCTACCCCTAGCTGAGGAGCTATTAGCAATTGTTAGCTGGGGAGAGGGAGGGGGAGGGGAGAGGGAGGAGAAGGAGAGAGAAGAGGGAGAGGGAGAGGGAGAGGGAGAGGGAGAGGGAGAGGGAGAGGGAGAGGGATGGAGCAGATTTTTCTTTAGGGATGCTATTCCTGGAAGGCTACCCATACTCAAGTAGGTGGTCCTATACATACTGGCTCAGCAGGGTTTTGTTTTTGTTCTTTTCAAAGTACAGAGCATATTAAATTGGAAGAGGAAAGTGGTGGTAAGGATACAGGAAGAATTAGAGGGGACTGAAAGGGCGGTGCATTTGATCAAAATTCCTTACATGAATATATGACATCATAAAAAAAAAAAAAGCAGTTCCCAAACAAGTAGAAGTCTCAAAGCAGATTTTGTTCTGTGAGGGCTACATGCCACCTCCTGTGGTCCATTACTGTTGTTTGATGCTTTAAGTGTCTCAGGGTAGAATGAGACAATGGAGGGCTCTGAACAGAGCTAGGGTACTGTTGCCACAGGAAAGATGAACAAAGTTAAAGCAACAGAACTGGAAGTGGGCTCTGTCAGGGAAATGAACTGTTGTGAGGACTTGTAACCCAGAGTCATATTTCACACTTGTAATCAGAGTTCATATGCTCTCTGGTTGAAAGACTGAAATTGAAAATTTAAAGTGGTTCAGAGTTGATAATAGTTTCAGGTGATGGCAAAAAACAAAAAAAGCAAATAAACACACACATACCCTCCAGCAATGCTAACTCAAGAAGGCCTGAAAAAATGTTGACAATAACATGTGAGTTCAGATGTTAAAGTCTTTAGAAGTTATGAGAAAAAAATGCCTGAGAAGCTTATGGAGATAGGCGTTTATATTTGGATGCCTACACAGATACATAGACAGACATAGATACAGAGACTAGGGACTCAGAAGGAGAAGACTGCCATGTGAAAATGAAGCAATATTCTAATACAGTGACTGAGGTTTACAGAATTGTTGAAAGATACTTAGGTCAAAATCCAAGAATCCAGTGATCTACCTGCTTCTGCTTCCCAAGTGCTCGGATTAAAGGCATGCACCACCACTGCCTGACATAATGTTTTCTTTTCTTTTTTTTTTTTTGTATGTGGACATCTGGCTTCCTAGCACCATTCATTAAGGAGGCTGCTACATAATGTGTAGATTTTGGTATCTGTCAAAATCCTGGTGCCTGAAGCTGTATTGACTTGTATCTGGATCTTCTGTGGAACTATATATCTGTGTTTGTGCCAGTGCCAAGCTGTGTTTTGTTCATCAAAATGTCTCTGTAGTATAACTTGATTCAGATGTGATGATATGTTCAGCACTATCTTTTTCATTCATGATTGTTTTTGTTACTGATGCCGTCTGTATTCTCAAATTAATTTTGATATTGTTTATTCTATCTTTATGAAGAATGACATTGGAATTTTGATGAGGCTCATATTCAGTCTGTAGAAGGGTGCTGTAAGATAGCCATTTTTATGATATTGAGCCTTCCATTCTGGGAGCATAGGATATCTTTTCATTTAGTGCATCTATTTTTTCCTTCAGTGCTTTAAAGTTTTTCTCATATTGAAAATAGAGTTGTTTTTTCATATACAAAATTCTGATTATGATTTCCCTTTCCCCTACTCTTCCTAGTTACTCCCAATTCCCCTCCCATCCTGATCCATGCCTTCTATATCTCATTAGATTAAAACAGGAATCTAGGGAATAATGATAAAATAAGATAAAGAAAAACAAATCAGAATATGACATAATAACCAAACAAGAAAAAGAGTCAAAGAGAAATCATAAGAAACACATGTAGACAAAGAGACACACACATTCATACACACAGGACTCCTCTAAAAGTGCAACTCGGAAGCCGTAATATATCCACAAGGTCCTGTAAGGTTAAAAAGAAAACCATGACTTAACATTATAAGGTTAATTTTCTCCAAAATGACATTGAGTTTGTTTTGTGTGGATCATCTACTGCTGGGCTTGGGGCCTACCCTTACAAGTGGTTTGTTTTTGGCCGGGCATTGGTGGCCCACACCTTTAATCCCAGCACTCAGGAGGCAGAGGCAGGCAGATCTCTATGAGGTAGAGACCAGCCTGGTCTACAAGAGCGAGTTCCAGGACAGCTTCCAAAGCAATACAGAGAAACCCTGTCTCAAAAAGCCAAAAAAAAAAAAAAAGAGTGGTTTCTTTTCCTGGAAAGACACCTGTGAAGTAAACTAATTTTTCATTTGCAAATGGATTTCAATTCAAGATGGCTTCTAGTTTAGGAATGGGGGATATGGGGCCATTCTCCTTTCAACTCTAGGATCCTATCTGGTACAGACTCATTTGGGAGCTCTGCATGCTGCCATAGTCTCAATGAATTCATCTGTGTGCCAGCCCTGGTGCCTTTGTGTTCTCCATACCCTCTGACTTTTACACTTTCTGCCTCCTTTTCTAAAGAGTTCCATCAGCCATAAGGGGAGAGATTTTATGCAGACATCCCATTCAGGGCTGAGTGTTTCAAGGACTGTCACTCTCTGCATATTTTCTGGCTGTGGGTCTCTCTACATTTGTTCCCATCTGCTGCAGGAGAAAACTTCTCTGATGATATCTGAGCAAGGCATGGATCTGTGAATTTAGCAGGATTTTGTGAAGAGTCATTTTATTGCTACATTTCCTTAGCACAGTGGTTTTCACTCTTTCTAATGCTACTACCCTTTAACACTGTTCCTCATGTTGTGGTGACCCCAAACCACAAAGTTATTTCATTGCTATTTCATAACTGTAATGTTTCTACTGGTATGAATCATACTGTAGATATCTTACATGCAGGATATCTGATACGTAATCGCCAAAGGGGTCATGAAACCACACACAGGTTAGCAGAGCAGTAGCATTGGATTTTCCCCTAGGTCCAAGGACTATGGGTACCATCTCATGGAGTGGGCCTTAACTCATATCAGATATTGGTTGGTTACCCCCTCAAACTTTGTGCCACTATTGCACCGGCATATATTGCACTCCTTTAGATCAAACAGTTTGTAGACAGGTTAGTGTTTGGATGTCCTTCTATATGCTGTGAATATGTGTTGCTTTTATTGGTTGATGAATAGAGCTGTTTTGGCCAATGGCCAGGCAGAGTATACCTAGTCTACAGAGTGAGTGCCAGGATAGGCTCCAAAGCTACACAGAGAAACCCTGTCTCGAAAAACAAAAACAAACAAACAAACAAACAAAAGAAATACAGATTAAGAGATAGTCACCTATAATAGTCAAACTTATAGTCATATTAGGTTTTCTAGATATTGAGAGATATATTTTAGATGGATAGGTAATCTTCCAATACTTCAAAGACCTACAGAATATGGCATTTAAAGTGTTTTAAGAACTTAGACTTTTCTTGACAGTGAGACACATCTGCTCCTGGCAGCACCAGTTTCTTCAGAGAGAATGAGGGACATCAACAAAACTCATTATGGAGTTTGCCTTCAGTGTGCAAGGCAAGCCATTTGGACACGAAACTTTTCTTTTTCTTTTCTTTCTTTCTTTCTTTCTTTCTTTCTTTCTTTCTTTTTTTTTTTTTTTTTTTGCTTTTTCGAGACAGGGTTTCTCTGTGGCTTTGGAGGCTGTCTTGGAACTAGCTCTTGTAGACCAGCTGGTCTTGAACTCACAGAGATCCGCCTGCCTCTGCCTCCCAAGTGCTGGGACTAAAGGCATGCGCCACCACCGCCCAGCAAGAAACTTTTCTTGCCCAGAATGCTTGACTATATGCTGTATAAAATGGACATACAGGACCCACAGGAGAGTGACTGCTAAACTTGTCAAGATAAGATGGGATTGTCCTTCAGGGTTCCTTCTTCACAGAGGAAACTACCAGATATTCTGCAGACACAAAAGAAAGCAGCTGATGAACTTTGCCAGTACAAAGCAGAACAAATCTTCAAATTTCCTGCTTCACTGAGAAGTCTGCCAGACACCCTAGGCCTATAGGCTGAAGATGGATGTCCCAACATTGCAGAGGAACTTTGGGTGACTGTCCAGGCAGCCAGATGTCTCTGTCATTTGCAGAATTTTTAAAGTTGCTTGCAATGTACTTCCTGTTTACTTAGATAATATTATATCTTTCTGGGGTCTTTGATGGAGTTGAGGACTAAATAGTTATAATTATAGTTTTCCTTACTTATGATAAAAGATAAACTACACTTAAAACTTTAGACTCACAAAGATAAGCTAGAGATAGAGTATTTTCTTTAATTTTGCCAAATACAAATAGACTAAATATTGTTAATTATAATTCTTGTTTGATAACTGTTTTGTTATATATAATTTTACTATGTTAAAGTTAAAACCTTTTTAATTAGACAGAAAAGGGGAGATGATATGGAATGTCTTTATGCTGAAAATATGCATTGCTTTTATTGGTTGATGAATAAAGCTGTTTTGGCCAATGGCCAGGCAGAGTATACCTAGGCGGGAATTCGAAACAAAGATACAGAGAGAAGGAAGGCAGAGTCAAGGAGACACCATGTAGCCACCAAAGGAGTAACATGCTGGACCATTACCAGTAGCTACATTCTCGTGGCAATACATAAATTAATAGAAATGGGTTAATTTATAAGAGAGATCTAGCCAGTAATATGTTTAAGTAGTTGGCCAAACAATTGTAATTGATATTAAGCTTCAGATTGTTATTTCATAAACGGAGGCGAGGGACAGAAAACTTGCAACTACAGAGTACCTTCCAATACTATGAATTCTAGTCTACAGTGCTGAATGCTCTAGCACCAGCTTGACTTCTTCATGTTCCATGACTTGTATAGGGATCTCTAGAAATAGCGCCTTATCTTCAGTTTGTAAAGATCTACCGAGAGCCTTTGAAGTAGCCTGGGTTGTTTGGGGTTTTGGTGAAAAACTGGATTAGATGTTCCCATTCCTGGTACTGGGAACTCCATTTGGTGACAAAAGATGTTTAGGTCAGGCTTTTTATTTGACAATTTAATTTAGATCTTCTTCATATGTATATATTTTAGGAGTCTTCTATGGTATTAAGCTCCCATGCAACACCTCAAATGTTCCTTAGTGTTAGCTCTCCCCCCCACATTCTCTCCTTGTTCTCTTTTGATCTTCCCTCTTTGATCTTCCCATTCCAATTCCTCTACATCATCCATTCATAGCCATCTTTTCTAATTCCTCTTCCTGTGGAAATTCATCCCTGCCCCCTGGTCCCTTACTCTGTACCTAATCTCTGTGGTTCTTGAGGTTGTAGCTTGGTTATCATTGATTTAACAACTAATATCTACATATAAATGAATACATAGCATATTCGTCTTTCTGGGTCTGTGTTACCTCACTCAGGATTATTTTTTCATAGTTAAATTAATTTACCTGAGAATTTCATGATTTCATTTTTAAATGGCTAAATAATATTCTATCGTGTAAATGTACCACATTTTCTTTATACATTCATCTGTTGAGGGACATCTAAATTGTTTCCAATTTCTGGCTATTATGAGTAGTAGAACAATATTGTTGAGCAATTGTCAGTGTGATAGGATAAAGAGTCCTTTGAGTGTATGCCCAAGAGTAATACAGCAAGGTCTTGAGCTAGATTCATTCTCATATACCTGAGAAACAGCCACACTAATTTCCATAGTGGCTGTACCAGTTTGTACTTCCACCAGCAGTGGGTAAGTGTTCTCCTTACTCCAAATCCTCAAAAGCATGTCACTTGTGTTATTGATCTTGGCCATATTGATGGGTGTAAGATGGAATCTCAAAATAGTTTTGATTTTCATTTCCCTGAGGACTAGTGATACTGAACATTTTTTTAAAATTTTTATTTTATTAGTTCAAATTAGGAACAAGCTTGCTTCAGATGTCAATCCCTTCTCCCACCCCTCCCCTCCCCCCCAACATCCCACCTGCCCCTAGCCATCCCCCCTCTACTCCCCAGGCAGGGTAAGGCCCTTAAAAGGGGCTCCCCAAAGTCTACCACATCATCCTGGGCCAGGCCTAGGCCCTTCCCCATGTGTCCAGGCCAAGAGAGCATCCCTTTATATGGGATGGGCTCTCAAAATCCCTTCTTTTTTTAAAAGACCTTACATATTTAATACAGTGTGTTACCCCTGTACAAATGGAAAAAAATTAAGTTCAACATTTCTAGAACAATATGGCTGTTAATTTTTGTACAATGCCAACTGAATGCAGTAAACTGGGATACTTTTTTCAAAGTTGACAGCACAGCTAAAGTTTCCAAAAATTCAAATATATATATATATATATATATATATATATATATATAGACCAATAATGGCAGTATGTTATGCATCAATAGCAGCAACAGCTTTTCCAGGTTCTGCAGTCATTTAAACAAAATTGTAGAGACATCCAGCACTCTCCATTAAAAAAAAAAAAATAAGTAAAAACCAAAATCCCAGAAAAACAGCACAGTTCTGTTACCCTTGTGGTACCTGGCACCATTTTTTTTAAATTAGCTTCTCAATCATCATCTGGAAGGAAACCATTCTGGGAAACATCATTAAAAACAGCTCTGATAAAGCACGGTCACTAATATGTATCATAAAGCAGGTCCACATATCATGTTTGTCTTTTTGTGATTGGGTTACCTGGCTCAGAATGGTTTCTTCTAGTTCCATCCATTTTCCTGCAAATTTCAAGATTCCATTGTTTTTTTCTGCTGAGTAGTACTCCATTGTGTAAATGTACCACATTTTCTGCATCCATTCTTCAGTTGAGAGGCATCTACGCTGCTTCCAGTTTCTGGCTATTACAAATAATGCTGCTATGAACATGGTTGAACAGATGTCCTTGTTATATGAATGTGCTTCTTTTGGGTATATGCCTAGGAGTGGAATTGCTGGATCTTGTGGTAGACTCATTCCCATTTTCTTGAGGAGTCGCCATACTGATTTCCAAAGTGGCTGTACAAGTTCTCACTCCCACCAGCAGTGGAGGAGTGTTCCTCTTTCTCTGCATCCTCTGCAGCATAAACTGTCATTGGTATTTTTGATTTTAGCTATTCTGACAGGAGTAAGATGGTATCTCAGAGTTGTTTTGATTTGCATTTCCCTGATAACTAAGGATGTTTAGGGATGTTAGAGATGGTGATGCCTCCTATTGTTCAGGGTTGTTTGGGCTATCCTGGGTCTTTTGTTTCTCCATATAAAGTTGAGAATTGTTCTTTAAAGGTCAGTGAAGAAATGTGTTGGGATTTATATGGGGATTGCATTGAATCTGTAGATTGCTTTTGGCAAGATTGCCATTTTTACTCTGTTGATCCTGCCTATCCAAGAGCATGGGAGATCTTTCCATTTTCTGGTATCTTTAATTTCTTTCTTTAGAGACTCAAAATTCTTACGGTACAGTTCTTTCACTTTTTTGGTTAGTGTTACTTCTGGGTATTTTATGTTGTTTGTGGCAATTGTAAAGGGTAATGCTTCTCTGATTCTTTCTCCACCAATGTGTCATCCATATATAGTAGGGCTACATATTTTTTTTGTGTGTTAATCTTGTATCCTACCACTTTGCTGAAGGTGTTTATCAGCTGTAGGAGTTCCCTGGTTGAGTTTTACAGGTCACTTATGTAGACTATCATATCATCTACAAATAGTGAGAGTTTGACTTCTTCCTTTCTGATTTGTATTCCCTTGATCTCCTTTTGTTGTCTTATTGCTCTAGCTAGAACTTCAAGGACAATATTGAAGAGGTATGGAGAGAGTGGACAGCTTTGTCTCATACCTGATTTTAGAGGAATTGCATTGAGTTTCTCTCCATTTAATTTGATGTTGGCTGTTGGCTTGCTGTATATTGCTTTTATTATGTTGAGGTATGTTCTGTTATCCCTGATTTCTCCAGGACCTTTATCATGAAGGGGTGTTGGATTTTGTCAAAGGCTTTTTCAGCATCTAGTGAGATGATCATGTGATTTTTTTCCTCAGTCTGTTTATATGGTGGATTACATTGATGGATTTTCATATGTTGAACCATCCTTGCATCCCTGGGATGAAGCCTACTTGATCAGGATGGATGATTTCTCTGATGTGTTCTTGGATTCGATTTGCCAATATTTTATTGAGAATTTTTGCATCAATGTTCATGAGGGATATTGGTCTGTAGTTCTCTTTCTTAGTTGTGTCTTTGTGTGGCTTGGGTATCAAGGTTATTGTGGCCTCATAAAAAGAGTTTGGTAATGACCCTTCTGCTTCTATTGTGTAGAATACTTTGAGGAGAATTGGTATTAGCTGTACTTTGAATTTCTGGTAGAATTCTGCACTGAAGCCATCTGGCCCTGGGCTTTTTTTGGTTGGGAGACTTCTAATGACTGCTTCAATTTCATTAGAGGTTATAGATCTATTTAAGTTGCTTATCTGTTCTTGATTTAATTTTGTAAGTGAAATCTGTCCAGAAAATTGTCCATTTCCTTTAGATTTTCAAATTTTGAGGAATATAGGTTTTCAAAGTATGACCTGATGATTCTCTGGATTTCCTCTGTGTCTGTTGTTATGACCCCCTTTTCATTCCTGATTTTATTAATTTGCATGTTCACTCTTTGTTGTTTGGTAAGTTTGGATAAAGGTTTGTCTATCTTGTTGATTTTCTCGAAGAACCAACTTTTTGGTATCAATATATATATTGATATATCAACATATATATTTGATATCAATATATATCATTCTTTGTATTGTTCTCCTAGTTTCTATTTTCTTGATTTCAGCCCTCAATTTGATTATTTCCTGGCATCTGCTCCTCCGGGGTGTATTGGCTTCTTTGTTTTCTAAAGCTTTCAGTTGTGTTGTTAATTCTCTAGTGTGATTATTCTCCTCTTTCTTCACGTGGGCATTTAGCGCTATGAACTTTCCTCTTAGCACTGCTTTCAGAGTATCCCATACGTTTGGATATGTTGTGTCTGCATTCTCATTGAATTCTAGGACATCTTTAATTTCTTTTTTTCTTTCTTCCTGGACCCATGAATTGTGCAATTGGGTGTTACTTAATTTCCATGAGTTTGTAGGGTTTCTGTAGTTGTTGTTGTTGAATTTTAACTTTAAAGCATGGTGGTCTGATAAAACACAGGGGGTTATTTCAATTTTTTGTACTTGTTGAGGTTTGCTATGTTGCCAAGTATGTGGTCGATTTCAGAGAAGGTTCCATGTGGCGCTGAGAAGAAGGTAAATTGCTTTGTATTTGGATGGAATGTTCTATAGATATCTGTTAAGTTCAATTGCACCATGACTTCTATTAGTTCTTTTGTTTCTTTGTTAAGTTTCTGTCTGGTGTTCCTGTCCAGTGGTGAGAGTGGGGTGTTGAAATCTCCCACTATAAGCATGTGCGGTTTTATGTGTGATTTGAGTTTTAGTAAAGTTTCTTTTACAAACGTGGATGCCTTTGTGTGGGGGGCATAAATGTTCAGAATTGAGACTTCATCCTGATGGATTTCTCCTGTGATGAGTAGGAAATGACCTTCTTCATCTCTTTTGACTGATTTTAGTTTAAAGTCCAATTTGTTGGATATTAGGATTGCTACCCCTGCTTGTTTCTTTGGTCCATTTGATTGGAAGATCTTTCCCCAACCTTTAATTCTTAGGTTAAGGTCTTTGAGGTTGAGGTGTGTTTCTTGTATGCAGTAGAAGGAAGGATTCTGTCTTCTTATCCATTCTGCTAATCTGTGTCTTTTTATAGGGGAATTAAGACCATTAATGTTGATGGATATTAATGACCATTGATTATTGTTCATTCTTGTTTGTTTTTGATTTGGTGATGGTGGCAAGATTATGTGTGGGGTTCTATCCCCTTTTTCTTTTGACTGTTGGTAAATTGGGATTAACTATTGCCTATGTTTTTCTGGTTGTAGTTAACTTCCCTGGGTTGCAGTTTACATTCCAGTACTTTCTGTAGGGCTGGATTGGTGGATATGTATTGTTTGAATCTGGTTTTATCATGGAATATCTTGTTTTCTCAATCTATAATAATTGAAAGCTTTGCTAGGTATAGTAGTCTGGGCTGGCATCCATGGTCTCTTAGTGTAGGTAGAATATCGATCCAGGACCTTCTGGCTTTCATAGTTTCCAAGGAAAAGTCAGGTGTGATTCTGATAGGTTTGCCTTTGGTGTGTGACAACTGCTACGATGCCAGAGATACTGAACATTTAAAAAAGTGTTTCTCATCCATTTGAGTTTCCTGTTTTGAGAGTTCTCTGTTTAGATCTGTACCCCATTTTTAATTGGGTTACTTTTTTTTTTTCTTGACATCTAGTTTTTGGAGTTATTTATATACTTTAGATATTAACCGTCTGTCAGATGTGTATGTGGTAAAAATCTTTGCCATTCTGTAGTCTGTTACTTAGTTGGAATGACAGTGTCGTTTGCCGCGCAGAAACTTTTCAGTTTCATGAGGTTCCATTTACTAATTGTTGATCCTAGTGCCTATGCTAATGGTGTTCCATTCAGAAAGTCTTTCCTTGTTCCAATGAGTTCAAGGCTACTCCCTGCTTCCCATTTATTAATTGTTATCTTCCATACTGTGCTCTATGTGTTGGCTTCTGTTGCACTCTCTGATTCTTAGGACAATGTGTTGGCTAGGGCTTGCCTGATAGGAAATGCTTCTGAGATCCTGCTAGGTGTGGCCTCTGGGGGTTCAAGTTAGAATTTTTTTTAATTGGGAGCCAACCCTTGGAGACAGAGATGGGCTAGAAAGGGTGGGGAGTTGAGGGAATCCATGGAGTAAAGCAGGGTATTCCACTAGGATCTGTTTAGTCTCCTGGGAATGGGTCCAGAGAGGGAGGAGAGACCACAGTCAGAAGTCTGCTACAGAACTGGGGATGAGATTGGAGGATTGGTGATAAGGAGGTAGAGTGAAAATCTGAAGTTCACCTGGCTGCTTCCCTGGCCTATCTGTTTCTATATCTGGTAAGGCTAGTTAGTGGGTTCCTAGGGAATGCCTGGTCCAGTTGGGGCCTGAGACAAAGAGGTGGAATGGTGAGGAAGGCTGTGCGTAAGATATGCAGGAGCCTCTGGAGATGGGGGCAGAAAAGGAAGCATAGGCTGCAGCAGGTTGTCTGCTACAGGTCTACCGGTGAGACTAGAGGACTGGATCTGATGGAAAGGAAGGGAATGAAGGTCTGAAGTTCACCCACCTGGTTCTCTGGCCAGTGTTGCTTGAGGGTTCCCAGGTAGGTAGTGGCTGTGGAAGTTGGAAACTGAGATGAAGGGATGGTGTGGTGCAGGAGGCTGGAGAGAATCTACATGTTTTCAACTTTTCTTTGTAGGAGTCTCTTAGTTCTTTGGTTAGGTTTATTCTAGGATTATATTTTTGAGGCAATTGGAATTGCAATTTTCCCCCTGGTTTCTTCTTCAGCATATTTGTTATTGGTACACAGGGAAGGTTTTGGTTTTGTTTGTGTGTGTGTGTGTGTGTGTGTGTGTGTGTGTGTGTGTGTGTGTGTTAATTCTACATCCTGGAACTTTGCTGCATATGTTCAGTGTTTCTTGTGTAGAATCATATCACCTGTAAGTAGACACTTTGACTTTTTTTTTCCTATTTGTATAACTTTTATTTGCTTCACTTGTCTTATTGTTATGGCTAGGATTTCTAACATTATATTGAATAAGAGTAAGAAAGTAGACCCCATTGTCTTTTTCTTGACTTTAATGGAAGTGCTTTTTGATGTTTTTCCAATTTGGTAAGATATTGGCTACAGGTGTATCATATATTTAGTATATTGAAATGTTTTCTTTCTATTCCTGTTTCTTCCAGGCTTTTACCATTAAGAAATGCTGAATTTTATTAAAGCCCTTTATGTATTCTTTCAAATGATCATATGATTTCTGTTCAGTTACATGATACTTACATTTATCAGTTTATGAAGTTGAATCATCCCTACATCTCTGGAGTAAAAACTCCTTGGTCATGATAGACAATATTTTTATCTGTTCTTAAATTTTTTGCAAGTATTTTGTTGAGAAATTTTACACATGTGTCTGTCAAAGTGATTGGAGAGATAATTTTCTGTGTGTCTGTCTTTAACCTGATTTTTAAAATCCACCAACGTGATACTGGCTTCATATAAAAGAGTTTGTTAATATTCTGTCATTTTCTATTTTATGGAATAGTTTGAAAAGAAACATTGGTATTGGATTAAAGTCTCTTTATTCCAAGCACAGCCGGGTGAAACACAGGCCAGAGCTAGGTTAAGAACCCAGCCAGCGCAGCCAGAACAAAGAGAGCGCGCGGTTCCCGTGCCGCTCTTAAGAAGTCCCCTTTACGTCATCCCGGCTTTCCTTCACCCCGCCCTTATGGGCGAGTCCCCAGGTCCACCTGGTACCTGCCTCAGGACTATTGGGCGGGGCTAGGGTTACTCCCTACAATTCCCCTTTTAGTCTAAGAGAGGATTAAAACTTAATAGTGTAAAATATCCAAAACTAACAATCATAAGGGTGGAATACAAGAATATACAATAATCTGCTATGATACATCCTATGTCTATTCTAGCTAAGTCTTAACGTCATGTGGAAAAAGTGTCTAACTTGAACACCTTCTTCCAATCCCAACTCTAAACAATAAGAAAGTCATTCTTAACTAGGCTTACACTACCCTAATACACAATAATGGGGAACGGGGGCGTAGCATCTTCTAGGTTACTTCCTGCTGAAACGGGACGAAGATGGTCATGTGGGGGCCCTGTGGAAAAAAAAATGCCAGTACAGGGAAAGTCTCTAGTGAGTTATATCTAGTCCATGTTAGATGATTTGTTTGATTGAAGATCTACGTTGAAATCCTCAACTTGATTGAAGTCGTCACTCGAGGTTCTGGTTGGAGTGTCAGTCGAAACGGAGTGAGTTGAATCCAGTGTAGTCAGGAAGGTGTAGTCCAATTCCTTTTCCGGAGCATGTAGGGATTGCTGTCAGGATGGGTCTTGATGGCTGTATGGGACTCAAACATAAGTGTCATCAGAGAAATGTTCGCTTGTTTATGTATGTGTACTGGAAAAGGTACCTTGATGAACCTTGACTAACAACGATTCTGAGAGGGTGTAAAAGAAAAGCCAAGAAAAACAAAGATAGTCCTCTTATTCTTTATATATTCTGTATTATAGCAATTGGCTTCTTGATATAACACAGAAACTTTTAAATGTTGTTAAATAACATACTTGGATTTTAGAGTAGGAAAGCCAAACCCAACTCTAAATCCAGTCTCGATTTAGTTGAATAGGGACCAGGAAATAAATAGACATAGAGTTATTCGAGAGACAGCTGTAAATTTTTACCGTATATCACGTTCCTTTTGTTCGATGGTTATAGCTACGTTCTTTCCTTGAGTATCCATACATGTAATGTCCTTTGACTTATAGAGGGCAGTTCCTCAGAAAATACCTGTCAGTCATCCTTGTCGAGGGGGTTGTCTCCTTCAACTCGAATCTTGATCAATTTTGATGGTATCCAAAGATTTTCTTCTCCTGTGGAGACAAATGCAAAACCCCTACCCCAACGTAATACATGTCCAGGTTTCCATACCGAGGTCAGCACATCTTTGTAATACACTGGTTGGTTCAGTTCAGCTGTTTTTTCCGTAGTCCAGTGTCTTTCCGCAGCTGTCTGCCCACTGTCATTGGCATTAAGAAAGTTTAGCGTTAATAAGGCATTATGTAACCTATGTTTGGGGGGTTTTGACTTACCAGCTTGCCTATGGAGCATCTCCTTAAGTGTCCTGTTAGACCTTTCGACGACTGCTTGTCCTGTAGGGTTGTGTGGTATACCTGTGACATGCTTAATGTTATAATATTTGAAAAACTGTTCCATTTTTGTGGAGACATATGCTGGAGCATTGTCAGTTTTTATCTGCGCCGGTATGCCCATAACTGCCATCACCTCCAGTAGGTGTGTAATAACGGAATCAGCCTTTTCAGAGTTGAGAGCAGTAGCCCATTGGAAACCTGAGAATGTGTCAATGGTATGATGCACATATTTCAAATTTCCAAATTCTGTAAAGTGAAAAACATCCATTTGCCAGATCTCATTCCTCCGAAGGCCTTTAGGATTACATCCCGCTGGCAGTGGAGTTTGGTTATAAAAGGAACAAGTAGGACAGTTTCTCACTATCTCCTTGGCTTGTTGCCAAGTGATGGAGAAGTCCTTCTTTAAACCCCTGCTATTTACATGATGCTTTTTATGAAATTCCGAGGCTTCTAGCACAGTGCCAATCAATAAACGATCGATCTCATCATTGCCTTGTGCCAGTGGGCCTGGCAGACCTGTATGGGATCTGATATGCGTAATGTACAGTGGGTTACTTCTGTTTCTGATTGTTTCCTGTAACTGCAAGAACAACGAGGTTAGTTCAGTGTTATCAGGGACAAATTCTGCAGTCTCTATGTGCAAGACGACTCTTTCTGCATATTGGGAATCAGTAACTATATTAAGAGGTTCTGTAAAATCCATGAGCACCATAAGAATTGCATATAATTCTGCTTTCTGTACAGATGTATATGGACTTTGAACTACTTTACTTACCTCACCTGCTTTATAACCAGCCTTACCTGTTTTGTTAGCATCAGTGTAGAAGGTAAGAACTCCAGAAATGGGAGTTTGTCTTACAATGTGTGGAAGAATCCAAACCGTCTTTTTTATGAATTTAATTCTGTCGGTTTTGGGATAGTTGTTACTAATTGTTCCCAAAAAGTCAGTGAGAGCTATTTGCCAATATTCATTATCCTTCCATAGGGAGGAAATCTCATCATTAGTTAAGGGTACTATAATCTCTGCTGGGTCTTTCCCAGTCAACTGACGAAGTCTTAATTTGCCCTTTAAAATCAAATCAGAAATCTTTTCTATATACGTCTTTAACTTTTTGTTCTGCTTATGTGGCAAGAATATCCATTCCAATATAGTGTCTTCCCTCTGCATCAGAATCCCAGAAGGGTATTCTCTGGATGGCAAGATGACCAGAATGTAATCTAGATCAAGGTTTATCCGATCTACATGCGCATCCAATATTTTGTTTTCTACCCATTGTAGCTCTTTTTCTGCTTTAGCCGATAATATTCGTGGACTGTTTAAGTCCTTATCACCTTTTAGTGCCATTTTTAAATGCTTTAAGTCATGTCCCTCCACACCAATGATCGTCTGTAATTGAGATATTTCTCCTAGTAGCTTCTGAAGACTGTTAAGAGTTTGATAACGGTCCCTTCTAATTTGTACCTTTTGAGGTCTGATTCTTTGTAAGTCTATCTTATATCCTAAATAGTTAATAGAATCTCCTCTTTGTATCTTTTCTGGGGCAATTTGTAAACCCCATCTAGGCAGAACCTCCTTCACCATAGTAAACATACGTTCTAAAGTTTCCTCATTAGAATCTGCTAAAAGAATATCATCCATATAATGATAAACAAGAGATTGTGGAAATTGTTTACGAATTATTTCCAAAGGTTGTTGTACAAATTGTTGACACAAGGTAGGGCTGTTTAGCATCCCCTGAGGTAAAACTTTCCATTGGTATCTCCGAACTGGTTGTGAGTTATTAAGAGTTGGCACCGTAAATGCAAACTTTTCTCTATCACTTTCTTGTAATGGTATAGTGAAAAAGCAGTCTTTAAGGTCAATTACTATGATCGGCCATCCTTTAGGTATTAAGGAAGGCAATGGCATTCCAGGCTGTAGAGCGCCCATAGGCTGAATTACCTTATTTATGGCTCTCAGGTCTGTCAGCATTCTCCAGTTACCTGACTTCTTCTTGATGACAAATACAGGAGAATTCTAAGGGCTGGTAGATTGTTCTATGTGACCAGCCTCTAGCTGTTCCTGTACTAACTTTTCTAGAGCCTCTAGCTTTTTAGAGGTCAAAGGCCATTGCCCTATCCAGACCGGTTTGTCTGTAAGCCATTTTAATGGCAGGGCCTTTGGTTCCTCTAAAGGCCTGTCATTTGTATTTAATGTCTGTATAGCCCGGATAGTTGGTAACCATTTTCCATGGCATCTTACCCGATCTTTTCTACTATCCCGCGGTTGTTTAGAATTCGTACCCGACACTGGAGGGATGTTAATTTGAGTATTTCATTGTTGTAATAAATCACGACCCCATAAATTTATAGCAATATCTGCTACGTAAGGTTTCAATATTTCTTTTTGTCCTTCCGGTCCAATACAAACCATCGAGTTAACATTCCGCCGGACCCTAGATAGAGTTCCAATTCCTAAAAATTGTACATTGGCCTCTTTAAGTGGCCAATTCTTAGGCCAACATTTCTGAGTGATAATAGTCACATCAGCTCCAGTGTCCACCAGACCAGACATAACTTTATTTTGAATTTTAATTTGTAACTGAGGCCTTTTATCATTAATAGAAGCTTGCCAAAATACGCGTTTGTCATTTTCATTAGTCACATGTGATTCTTCATCACTATTTAAACTACCCTCTAGAGCAATATCATTTTCCACCATAGGCAAGGAATTATCTATTTGTCTTGTGACAGATTGTCTTCCACTGTTACTGGGAATGATCGAACTGTTCTCGGGGCCTGCTCGAGGCCCCTTTCCGAGTTTCCCGGCGCCAATAATTTTCCCTGAAAATCCCTAGTTGATCTGCATTCATTAGTCCAGTGTTTGCCCTTACCACATCTCCTACATAATCCAGAGGGCAACGACCTGTCGCGTGAATTTCTCTGTCTACAATTTTTCTTTGTATGTCCTATCTTACTACAGCTGAAACATCTATTCTCCTGACGCCTCCATGGACTTCCAGAGCGTGCTCTTCCTATGCGAGGCTCTGGGTCAAGGTGGCGATGAGCACTGGCCTCACGGTACCTGTGTGAGCCCCTGTAAGGTGCTCTTCCTTCCCAAGTCCTTCTGTTGTTATCTCTTCTAATCTCCTGTTGTTTATTGAAGCCTCTTGGGACAGCTTCTTCTGCCCAGATTCCAGTATCTTGTATGTTACAGTCAATATGGGCAGTATGCAAAACCCATTCTTCTAGTGGAGCTGAATTTGTTTCTAGAAAGCTGGTAGAATTCTACAGTTATTCCATCTTGATCTGGACTTTTATTATAATTCAGAGAAATTTTTATTGTTATTTTGATTTATTTGCTTTTTATAGCCTGGGGTATCTTGAAAAAAAATTTGGGCAGGGAGAGAGAATATGACCAAACATACTATATAACAAACTCTGTAAATATTAAAAGTAGATTTTCCAATTTAGTGGAATACAAGTTTAGAAAGTTTTGAAAGGCCAACCTCAGCACTTGGGAGGCAGAGGTAGGAAGATTTCCTGGTCTATATACTGAGTTTCAGATCATCAAGAACTACAAATTGAGACCTGGTTTCAAAATTGTTTTACAAGTATGTCCTTTAGGCTGGTGAGAGGATTCAATGGGTCAAGGTGCATGACCATAAGCTTCATGACCTTCATGACATGAGTTTGATCTCCAGGAACCAGTTGGAAGGAGAGAATGACTCCTACAAGTTGTCTTCTGACTTCTGTTTTCCACCATGATACATGAACACCTTTCTGACTTACACACACACACACACACACACACACACACACACACACACACACACACACACACACATACACACACACACACACACACACACACACACACACACACACACACACACACACACACACACACACACACACACACACAGAGAGAGGGATAAATAAAATGAATGTAAAAGGAACTCTTCTAATAATTGTCTGAATTTCATTGGTAGCTGGTGAAAAAGTTTTGCACCCCTATAAGCGTCTTTGCCTACACAGCAATCCAAATCAAGCCAAATCAAGCTGAATTAGAAAAACCCCACATTTAATGGATACAATGCTCCTGGATGGCCTTCAAGCCCCCAGAGAGCACATGGGAAAGAGCGAACGAAAACCAAGAGTCTTTTTTCTGGGAGGCAGTTTAAATACCCTGTGGGAGTGGTCTTGAATATCTCTGGGGGGAAGGGTCATCATTTGGCAGACTTTCTGAGATGAGACAGGGTTTGGAGAGAGATGGAGGAGGGGCTTTGGGGTGGAACTTTCACCAGAACATCCAGACTCTTTGGGTATATGGATGCCAGGGCCTGGGGTGAAGCCTCCACTAGAACATCTGCCACAATGTCTTCCCCTTTTCATGAGAATTAAAAAAAACTCTCTCTTTATTAATTATTATTATTATTATTATTATTATTATTATTATGCATGAAGACAATATATTTTGATTGTATCAATCCTTATTCCACCATTCCATTTCCATCTGGACATTTCCAATCACTTCTTCCTCCTGACCTAATTTTTTTTTAAACCAATGAAGTTTAATTATTGTTTCATACAAGTTCATGGATATGGAGTCACCTAGCAGAGCATGAGTGAACTACCAGGGGCCACACCCATGAAGAAAAATGACTTTCCCTTCTCCAGCACTATCAACTGCCAGTATTTCCTCAGCCCCCATTTACCTGAGAGGTTGACTGGCTTGATCTTGTGTTTTCATGAATGAAATGACCCTGTCCAATTTAGAAGTCAAAGATTTACAGCAGTCTTTCCCAGCGTCTGTGTCATGGCTATGGTGACATGAAGATGAGGTTGCTTTCTCACATCTAGGTCAATCAGGAAGCAGAATAAAGAGAACTGGCAGTCAGCTAGAGTTTTCTTTTTCTCACTTAATTCAATCTGGAGTAAATGACATTAATCCTCTTTGGAAATGCCCTCAGAAACACAGCCAGATGTATGTCTCCTGATGGGGGATGTCCTTCTGTATGCTGTGAATATATGTTTCTCTTATTGGTTGATGAATAAAACTGTTTTGGCCAAAGAACAGGGAGGATGTAGCTAGGCAGGAAGTATAGGTGGGGCTACCAGACTAGGAGAATTCTGGGAAGAAGAATGGAGAGTGAGTCTTGAGAGAGATGCCATGTACCTGCTGAGGAAATTAGAGGCCTGGACATCACTGGTAAGCCAAAATCATGTGGAGATATGCAGATTAGTAGAAGTGGGCTAATAATTAAGAGAACTAGCCAATAAGAAGCCAGAGCCATCAGCCAGTTTATAATTTATATAAGCCTTTGTGTGTTCATTTGGGACCGAATGGCTGTGGGACTGGGCAGGATAGAAACTTCTGTCTCCTGCGTGATTCTAGTTCCAGTTGAGTTGACAATGAACACTACCTTCACAGTATAGACTTCATTGTCCCATATTTAGGAATAGATATTAACATTGAAGTTCAAGTTAGACGACTTAGTAGGTAAAGGCTCGGCCTGACAGCCTGACTTTGATTCTTAGGCCCATATAGTGAAAGGAAGGAACCTACACTGACCTCTCTCTATATATGCCAAATACATATATACACACACAATGCATAAATAAATATTTTGAAAAGACATGAACATTTCACATTTCAAAACTATAAATGGACTAAATCCATATCATTTATTGCATTCTTCTTCTTCTTCTTCTTCTTCTTCTTCTTCTTCTTCTTCTTCTTCTTCTTCTTCTTCTTCTTCTTCTTCTTCTTCTTGGTTTTTCAAGACAGGGTTTCTCTGTGTAGCTTTGGAGCCTATCCTGGCATTCTCTCTGTAGACCAGGGTGGCCTTGAACTCACAGAGATCCACCTGCCTCTGCCTCCCAAGTGCTGGGATTAAAGGCGTGTGCCACCAACGCCCCCGTATTGCATGCTTCTTGCATACACTACTTGATTTAACTCTTACAGCAGTCTAGTGAAGTAATACTGTTGAATGTATGCTAACAAGTTTTCCAAAATTTCGTCAAGGTAGACACAACCAGGGAGTAGGAGAACAGAGATGCAAGCCTAGGTCACTGCATCCACATTTTTAACTTGTTGTCTGGTCTCTACATACTACTGAACCCCATCACGAATGTGCAAGGCTGACAATTACAAGTCAAGGGGATGTTTTAATACACACATTATTTTTAGTTTTTTTTTTTTTTTTGAGACAGAATCTCACTTTGTAGCTTTGTCTGGCCCTGACTTTCATTATGCTGACCAGGCTGGCCTTGAACCTACTGAGATTGGCCTGGCTCTGCTTTCAGAATGCTGAGAACTTAAAGGTGTGTGCAGTCATGTGCTGTTGTATACAAAGCTTTAGTGAAATGTGTTGTATACCTAGGATATTGTATCTGTCACTTTAAACTCTCTGGCTTATATAGTAAGAATAATAATTACTATCATAATTCCCAAATAATTCATATTAAAGGACAGTCTTTATTAGTCCTTTAACATTTCCTCAATTAATTGCTACATCACATTTCTTCAAATTTTGATGATATTCTATTGATTTGCTCTTGTAAATTGTAATTCATTCTAACAGTATTCCTGTTTTATTTAATATTCATTTGTATACTTAAGGCTTGCTCTGGAATTCAAACATTTTAAAGATATGAGATATTCATCTCAACTTTGACTTCACAGTTTCCAGTAAATAATTATCTGATTTAATTATTCTTCCATTGCTTTATATTTATTTATATTTATGGAACTAGACTCATTTAGTATGCATTATCACAGTGTCTTTTTATGTGCCAGACTTTATTTGAAACATACAAGGATCTAGTAATGTGAGAATTTTTATTTACCTATTCTGCAAGCAGGGAAGCTATGTCATGAAGAGAAACACCACCTTTGAGTCTGGGATGGCTGGCATGTTCTATATTCCCTGTAGTGTTGTGCCCCTCTGCTTGTTGGAGATGAGGCATTGGGAGGTGTGTATTTCTGGAGAAGACATAGCACTTTACTAGGTCTGGAAGGACTGGTAAAATATAGGGAAGCAAAAAAACAAAAACAAAAACAAACCAAAAAAAACCCCACTCTATAATGAGGGAAAAGCAGAAACACATACTTTGTGCAAATCAACAGGAGACCAGTGGATGAGATGTGCTGAGAAATGCAATTTTTTTAGGAAAGAAATGATACCAGTATGCCATTATTTCAAAACAACTTTGATCTCTGACTCTTTATTGAACCTAATTTTCTTCCTCTAGCTTTGTGTTATCTCACTTTCCCTGGCCCCCATTTTAGCCATGCTGTTAAAACAAAGATAAGGCCAAGAAGCAGAAAAATTTGTCTTGTAAGTTTTGGTTGCATTTTTCCAGGTAGACATGGTGGTGAGTGGGGAACTCATGCTCTAGCATGACGTCATCATAGATGACGTGTTGCCACCACTCGCCAGTGTGCAGCTGCTCTCCTATTCTGTTTGTCCTAAGCTCCTCAAACTCTGCGGAAGTCAGATGGGAGGCAGGATGTACTGGGAGGCAGGCTGCCTTCACAGGAACAGGGAGGCAGACTGCGCCTCAGTGAAGGGCAGGCAGCCTGTATGGTCCAAGTCCAGCTTACACAAACTGTTTTCTGTGAGAAATGTTAGTACACTTGAACTCATCTCCCTTAATTTAAAATGGGGGATGATCCTGCTTTTTAAACCTTAAAATTATACCCTATATCCCCTTTGATTTTCAGGGTTTGACCTTTCCATAGAGGGACCATAACTATTCCATTTTTAAAGGGAAAAGTTAGAGATATGTCAGAGAGAGGGAAAATGAAATTTTGCATCAGGTAAAATTTCTGCACAGATATCTCAGAAGGATTCATAATTCCATGGCTGTATACAAATGATCCATTTTGTTAATCTGAATTTCGAGGGTCATTAAAATTTTTTTCTTCTCTGTGGAGTAGTTTATTACTTAGAGAGAGGGGAGATGCCAGTTTAAAACCAAGTAAGGGAAGAAAGCTGACAAAAACATAAATTAGAGGAAGAACTTAATTTAAAAAGTGTCAAAAAGGATAGATAGTCTTAGTTAAATAATAAAGCCCGGTTCAAGAGCCTTCTATCTTTAAATAAAGCATTCACGCACTCTATTACCTGTATACAACCAATCTTTGATTTCCAATCTAAGTCTATTTTTGCTTCTTGTGATTAGCATACAAATGTGAAAAAAAGGAAAAAAAAAGTGGTTACATGCATGACGATTAGGACATGTCTTTGCTTTAATGTCAATGGTCTGTCAGGCTGCAGGTGATGAAATGAATTGCTTCTTTGAAGGCTTCTCTGTAGTAAATTTTCTTCTGAAAATGACTCTTATCCATCTCCTTTTATTTTCATCCTAAGTTCATCATGCAAACTGCAAGCATATAAGCATATATTTGTCTTAAAAGAAATAAAACACAATAGCACGTAGCACCTGGATAATGTGTGTAAACAGTACAGTGGTTTGTGTTGCTCTCCAGTAATGCCACTCTTTTTTACCAGCCAGGGCTACTGAATGTGGGGCTCTGTGCAGTCCAGAATAAGAGGCCCCAAATAGGAGACAGAGAAATATGTTGAGGCACATGTAGTGTTAGTGACAGACTGCATGCACAAGAAGACGTGAGGTTGAAGAATTCTACTAGGAGGAAGCCTGTTGAAAGTTATCACCTGTCTTATGACCCCTATGAAAGCAGTGCCTTACTTTCGCATGAAAAGAGTCTAAATTCTCTGATGATATTGTTAGGAAGGGACACGTCCCAGTACTTGCCTACTAGTGATTCCTTTTCGTCTTCTCCAGAGTTGTCTTTGAAGGCTCAGTCCTCTGCCTTGCATCCTGAGGCCTGAGCTATGTGAAGACTGCAAGTTTCTGGGGGCTTTGTCCCATGTGAAAGGCCTTGTAGAAATAGAGGGCAGATCACAACATGTGTGGCTGCTGACGGATGGCCCCATTTACATCAAAGGCCGTTATTATGCATGAAACCACTCAAGCGTCATTTGTTTCAGGGAGTTTAACCAGTCAATTTTTCAGTTCCTTTCTGGTTCAGGGTCAGAAGCAAATGAAGGATCTCAGGTTGCTTTCATTTTAGGCCAGTGATCTTCCCAACCTAATTATAGTAAATTTGTTTAAAGAGTGTCCCATTTAATAAACTAACCAAAATGGCCTTTCCTTGTGTTTTTTTTTTTGAGAGGCCACAGTGAAGCACTAACAAGGCAGGAGTCAGAATGCATTGTGTGTGAATCCACCTCAGCAAACAACCTGTACTAAAATCCACGAGCATGCAGTTAAAGTTGGGAGCTGGTGAATGTGAGCTGTGAAGAGATGGACACAATGTGAAGATACACAATGACACAAAGACTCCATATGAGGTTCAAATGGCACTAGTCTGGAGCCAAAGGAAATAGTCCTTTTCCACTTAAGAAATAGGTTTCAGATTTTTATCCCAGCACAAGAAATGACTGACGTCATCTGGGAGTACCCTCCAGTGCTAACTAGCTTTTATGCAATCCATTATAGCTTAATAGTGCTATACCTTTGTAAATAATGTTATTTAATCCATAGAATAACCACAGGAGAAAACCAACTTTTTACCAAAATTAATACAATTTCCTAGACAAAATGAGACAAGAAAATACAACAAAAAGAGGGAAACAGGACCTATTTTCCTCATAAAGAAGTCTACAAGAGTCATATTCTGGGTGAAGAAGTGAGCAGGGCAAGTGATGAGTGTTGTCATGCTGGGTGCTGACTTGTGAACAGAAACTGGGCAAGGATCCTCTACTTTTATAGTTGAGGTGGGAAGAAAAGAAAGCCATTTCACTTGAAGCAACAGGATAAGGACATCCTAAAGCTAAGCATGTAAGCATGTTTTTCTAAGTCACCCATCACAATGCCACATGCTGTGTGTTTGTCATATCAATCTGGCTTCTTTCCCTTCTCTTCCTGTAGTGGTTTGAATGAGAATGACCCCCATAGGTTCATATCTTTGAATGTTTGATTCCCGGCTGATACACTCTTTAAAAACCATTAGGAAGTGAGCTAGAGAGATGGCTTAGTGGTTAAGAGCATTGGCTGTGCTTCCAGAGGACCAGGGTTCAATTCCCTGCACCCATAAGGCAGCTCACCACTGTCTGGAACTCAAGCTCCAGGAGTTCCAACATTTTCATACATATACACACTTAGGCAAAACACCTGTGCACATAAAATAAAATAAAAATAAGTATTAAAAAGGGTTAGGAAGTGTAGCCTTGTTGAAGGAGGTGTGTTACTTGGGGTGGGATTTGAGGTTTCAAAAGCCTATGCCAGCCCCAGCCTCTGTCTGCTATCTGACTGCAGATCAGGATGTAGGATCTCAGCTACTGGTCCAGCACAGGCCTACCTGCTTGCTGCCATGCTCCCACAGCATGATAATTGTGAACCAACCCTTCAAACCTGTAAGCAAGACACCCCCAATTAAAAGCATTATTTTAAAGTTTCCTTGATCTTGGTGTCTCTTCACAGCTACAGAACTGTAGCTAAGATGCTTCCCTTTAGGTCTTTTCTGGTCCATGCATGAAATCGAGGTTCCTGTACCACCTAGTAGCCTTGCCCACTTGGCAACTCCTTAACACCTCTTTTAAAAACTCATGAGATAAAGAAACAAAAGACTTCATAATATTGTATAATGAAGCTTCTGCTTCTAAACGCACAAGGGGAATCTATTTATATGTTTCAGTATCTGCACACATAGAATTTAAGGTACAGAAGAAAAGCACATAATTGCTATGTTCTATTAAATTCCAATATTCTACAGTAAGGGTTGAAACCGTCATAGGACAATACTTAATTTGATGAGTTCTCTGTGCCTATTTGTTCATAGAAAAGAAGCCAGAATAACTTCATTATACACAGATCTCATATCTGAGTCTTTCATCCTTTATTTGAAAGGAGGAGATAGAATTGATTGACAGCCTAATTTCTAAACATTAGTGTTTTGGTATTACAAAACCAAGGCTTTGTGTTTGTTTGTTTGTGGAATGAGTAATTGTAGATGAGTCCCATCATTTAAAAACACTCTATTGTAAATCTGAATAATAATAAAAATAAAAAACCAATTAAACTCTATAGACACACGTTGGAGTTAAATGCCTTCTTCATATTCCCAGGGATCACTGAATGGGTTGCTGAGCCAAGACTTTTCCCTATAGATTGGTGCAGTACATTAGTAGCTTATTCATTTTATGTTAATAATATTCTATAGCCAAAGGTGTGAAGATTTTGTTTGATAGGCAGACACTGTTTATGGTAGCAAGTACTTATGCTTAGATGAAATAATATATTCCAGTGCCACCAGATATCTCATAAGATATTTTACACATGCAAAAATATATTTAATCAAACATTTCTGATGATACATACACATGGATAAAATATAACCAGTCTGTTTGTCTTAGCCCTTTTATAAGATGAAGCACAATCTGGTATCCAAACATCAGCACCTCTTACATCTCTAAAGTTCTGATTAAAGTAGTTCTTGAGCACTGTGCAAAAACAAAAGTTTTGGTTTTTTTTCAGAGGCAGTACATGGGATACTAAATGGTATCACTGGGCTTGCTTCTAGGTTCCACAGTTAAGTTTTTTTATTTAACAAAGAGTTAATAACAACTTTAGAGATTTTTCACTAATGTTTATGTATATTTTCATCTTTTGAATGAATACTTTAGAAAAAATAGAGAACACACATCTTGCATGTAGGATATATTGTAGGTTGAAGGTTTTATGACTGGGTTGGTGTCCCAGTCTCCCTGCTGGAAGCTTTGTCTGGTTATAAGAGATTCCCATTACTAGGAATATTCGCTCAGGTCACTCTTGTAGATTCCAGGGAGCTTCCACTGCACTAGGTTTCCCTATCATTCCCCAAAAGTGCCCCAATTAAAGTCATCTCTTGAATTATTCTCTAACCGCCGCCCCCCACAAACATTATCCTTCCTGTTCCCATCTATACCTACCCCCAGTCCACGTGCAAAATCTATTCTATTTCACCTTCCCAAGGAGATCAATGTGTCCTTCTTTGAGCCCATCTTGTTACTTAGCCTCTATGGGTCTGTGGATTATAACATGGTTATTCTATATATAAGAGCTAATGTCCACTTATAAGTGAATACATGCCATGTTTGTCTTTTTGGGTCTGGGTTACTTCACTCAGGATGATTTCTTTTTCTCGTTCCACCCATTTACCTGCAAAATTCATTATGTCAACCTTTTTAACATCCAAGTAATATTTCATTGTGCAAATATACCACATTTTCTTTATCCATTCTTCAACTGAGGAACATCTAGATTGTTTCCAGCTTCTGACTACTGTGAATAAAGTTGCTATGAGCATAGTTGAGCAAGTGTCCTTGTAGTAGGATGGAGCATCCTTTGGGTTCATGCTCAGAAGTTGTATAGCTAGGTCTTGAGGTAGATTAATTCCCTATTTTCTGAGAAACCACCATATTGGTTCCCATAGTGGTGATACACGCTTGCATTCCCACCAGAAATGGATGAGAATTCATTGCCCTTGTATAGTGGGAAATTACCAATATGGAGTCAGATAGAAATACAAGGGTATTTAATAGGGAAAAGCCTTACTTACAGAGCGACCTAGCCAGCCGGCATGGCAGCAGTCTGTCCAGCAAGTACCAAAGTGAAACCGAAAGAGAAAACGCAGCCACTCTACAGTCACCATGACCATGCCCTCGCAAGCATGGTCAGGCACACCTGTAGCCAGCCCCTAAGTAGGTGTGGCTAAAGCTTCCCCAACACCATTGCTCCACATCCCCACTGCCATGAGCTGTTACTTGTCTTATTGAACTTAGCCATTATGACAGATATAAGACAGAATCTCAAAGAAGGTTTGATTTGTAGTTCCCTTATGGCTAAGGATGTTGAACATTTCTTTAAATGTTTCTCAGCTATTTGAATTTTGTCTATAGAGAATTCTCTGTTTAGATCTTTACCCCGCTTTTTTAATGGAATTGTTTGGTTTGGTGATGTCCAGTTTCTTGAGTTCTTTATATATTTTGGACATTATCCCTCTGGTGGAGTTGGTGAAAATCTTTTTTCTTTCTGTAAGCTGTCCTTTTGTCCTAGTGGTGGCATCCTTTCCCTTATGGAAACTTTTCATTTTCATGAGGTCCTGTTTATTGATTGCTGATCTTGGTGTCTGTGCTGTTACTGCTCTGTTCAGAAAGTTGTATCCTGTACCAATGGGTTCAAGGCTATTCCCCATTTTCTCATCTATTAGGTTCAGTGTGTCTGGTTTTGTTGATGTCTTTGATCCACCTGGACTTGATTTTTGTGCAGGTGTTATGAACCAAATGAGCCTCAAAGATATTTACAGAATACTTCATTCACTAAATACAGAATACTGTATTCACACTAAAGAATACATCTCAGCATCTTACAGAACATTCTCCAAAATGGGCCACATACTTGGTCACAAAGCAAGTCTCAACAAATACAACAAAATTGAAATAAACCCCTGCATCCTATTAGACCACCACTGATTAAAGCTGGATTCCAACAACAGAAACAACACGAAGCCTGCAAACTCTTGAAAACTGAATGACTCTGTACTGAATGACTACTGGATCAAGGCAAAAATAAAGAAAGAAATTAAAGACTTCCTAGAATTCAATGAAAATGAATGCACAACACACCAAAACTTATGAGTCACAATTAAAACGGTGCTAAGATGAAAATTCACACCACTAAATGCTCACATAAATAGGAGAGATCTCATACTAGTAACTTAATAGCACATCTAAAAGCTCTAGAACAAAAAGAGGCAAGCTCACCCAAGAGGTGTAGACAGAAGGAAATAATCAAACTGAGGACTAAAGTCAATAAAATAGAAAGGAAGAGAACAATAGAAAGAATCAGTGAAACCAAGGCTTTGTTCTTGGAGAAAATCAACAAGATAGGCAAACCCTTATCCATACTAACTAAAAGACAGAGTTAGAATATCCAAATTAACAAAACAGTAACAAAAGGACATACATAACAACACATACCAGAGGAAATTCAAGGAATCTTTAGGTCATGCTTTAAAAGCCTGTAGTCCACAAAATTGGAAAATCTAAAAGAAATGGAGAATTTTCATGACAGATAGTACTAGCCAAAGTTAAATCAAGGTCAAAGGTCAGATAAACAATTTACATAGACCTCTAAGCCCTAAGGAAATAGAAGTAGTCATTAAAACTCTCCCAACCAAAAAAAAAAAAAAAAAAAAGCTCAGGGCCAGATGGTTTTAGTACAGAATTTTACCAGACTTTCATGGAAGAGCCAATGCTAATACATCTCAAATTATTCCAAAATAATAGAACAGAGGGAGCATTGCCAAATTCATTTTATGAGGCCACAGTTACCCTGATACCCAAACCATACAAAGATTCAACAGAGAAAGAGAATTACAAACGAACATCCCTCATGAACATAGATTCAAAAATATGAAATAAAATACACACAAACTGAATCCAAGAATACATCAAAAAGATCATCCACCATGATAAAGTAGGCTTCATTCCAGAGATGTAGGGATGATTCAACATACAAAAATCAGTCAATGTAATTCACCATATAAACAAATTGAAAGAAAAACACAGTATCATTTCATTAGATGTCAAAAAAACCTTTAACAAAATCTAGAACCCCATAATAATAAAACCCTTGGGGAGATTAAGGATAAAAAAGATAATATCTAAACATAATAAAGGCAATTTACAGCAAGCTGACAGAAAATATCAAATTAAATGGAGAGAAACTTAAAGCAATCTCACTAAAATCATGAGCAAGACAAGGCTGTCCATTTTCTGCACATCTATTAAACATAGTACTTGAAGTTATAGCTAGAGCAATAAGACAACTGAAGGAGGTGAACAAATAGATACAACTTAGAAAATAAGAAGTCAAAGTATAATTATTTGCAGATTATATGATAGTATATATAAGCAACCCCCAAAATTCTACCAGTAACTCTTACAGCTAATAAATACCTTTAGTGAAGTGGCTGGATAAAAGATTAACTCAAAAAAATAAAACCACACCAATAGCCCTCCTATATACAAATGACAAATGGGCTGAGAAAGAATTCAGGGAAACAACATCTTTCACAATATCCACAAATAATATGAACTATCTTGGGATAACTAACAAAGCAAGTGAAAAACTTGTATGGCAAAAACTTTGTCTTTAAAGAAAGAAATTGAAGACAATATCAGAAGATGGAAAGACCTACCTTGCTCATGTATCAGTAAGATGAACACAGTAAAAATGACTGTCTTACCGAAAGCAATCTACAGATTGGTGCAATTGCCATCAAAATCCCAACACGATTCTTTACAGACCTTGAAAGGACAATACTCAATTTTATATGGAAAAACAAAAAACTCAGGATAGCTAATAGAATTTCCAGAAATATCACCACCCCTGAGTTTAAGCTGCATTATAGAGCTACAGTAATAAAAACTGCATAGTATTGACATAAAAATAGAAAGGTTGATCAATGAAATTGAATCAAAGATCCATATGTAAATCCATACACCTATGGATACCTGATTTTGATGAAGAAGCCAGAAATACACAATGGAAAAAAGAAAGCATCTTCAACAAATGGAGCTATTCTAACTGGATATTAGCATATAGTCTTACAAATTTTGAGGTAATATTTATACCTTAGCAAAAGTTTTAGAGTCAAACCCAAACTAAAAAAGGATGAGATGAATAACAATAGTCCCTATTGAGTCTGACCCTTTCTTTTATTTTCCTTTCTGTCATATAGTTAGGTGACTTTTTTGACATGGGACAGAGATTTTGAAGGAAACCTCCCACCAAGTATGCTTTGGTCTAGAGGAGGGGAAGCCATACCCCAATCCCGGAGGCAGCTCTTTTATTAAAGTGGAACAGCATAAAACAACAAATTAATGCTATTCATATCTGAAAGATACCAAAAAGACACCTGGATCCCAGTAAAACTGAATCCAATAACCTGAGAGCAAAGATGGCTTTAAGACAGAAAATTTCTCAGCCCTGGATGTAGACAAAGCATGCTGCAGGAAGGAGCAAAAAGATGCACCCGCCAGTGAGGGGTGTATGCACACTGCAGCTGGCGTACTCCTGTGCTTTCTCCCTCTCCTGATAGGACTGGCTTCAAGCTCCCACTTGGCAACAAATTACATATCCATTAACAGTAACTTAAAAGACAGTTTACACAGTGTGGAGGCGAGTACAGACAAAAACAAACAGGGTTTCAAGCATAGAAAAAGGAAAGTTTGAACACAGGGAATGGGGAATCTCTTCCCTGATCACTCCCAATATTTGTTAAGGTCCTGAATAATATTGGGATCTAGGATGCTATTAGATGGCCATTTTGATATGTTATCTAAGAGATATTGAGGGCAGATTTGATAGCAAACGTGAAAAAATTTAGGGCCCTTGAGATTAGGTGCCACGTGGAGGGACTGGAAGTTTTGTAAAAGGCATCCCAAAAGGGAATGAGAAGGCATGGAAGACACTTCCCCTGGATGAGAGAGGGGGCTAGGCAGGAAAAATGCTACTGCAGCCTATAGTTGAGGGCATCTCCAGGACTCAGGGAGGACTAGAGGAAGACACAAGTTGTTGAGTGTGTTGTCACTGCACTCAGTGTGCATGGGATGAGGGACTTAGCCTGGCTAAGCATGAGGAGAGTCTTGGGGCCTGGTACTAGGCCTTTCATGGAGGTCAGAAGGCAAGGACGAAAACCAAGCTTTAGGAAGGTCTCATCCACTGGAAAGGGTTGGGAACAGGGTCACAAAAACCCATGAGGGCCTAGATGAGCTGTGGGAATATGGGCATCTCTGGGGAAGATGGGAGAAGAGGGCAGGAAAGGGCAAAATAGCCTGGTTGAGCCTAAAGAAACTGAAGGATTGAAGCTCTAAGGTTTGAGGAATAGGGCCAGGCAAAGAGGGCCAGCCATAGCCTTAAAGACTATGGCTGTGGGGTACCTCTGTTTCCCAGAGTGCCAGAGGGGTGCTGGATGCTCAACAGTAACTTCCTCAGAGTCAGGGAAGTATTTACCTGGACCAAAGGGGAAAGGTACCTAATCGCCCGATGAACATCATTTTACAAACAAAATATCTTCAAGCTAAATTCAAGGACACATCAAAGAGATCTCATACTATGGCTTGCTGTTTTCATCACAGAGTTTCAAGGATAGGTCAGTATAGAAGCTATAAATGTGTTACTACATGCAAATAGACTTGAGGATAGATGTCTTTTGATGATCTTAAATAAGGCCAAAAAGGCCTTTGACAAAGTTCAGCCTTACTTCATATAAAAGTCCCAAAGAAACTAGGTATAGAAGGAGCCAACCTTGACATAATACACGCCGTGTAAGACAAGCTTACAGCTGACATCATAGTAAATGTGGGAAAATAAAAAGTGTTTTCTCTCAAGTCAGTCACAAGAGAAGGGTTTTCAACTCTCTGTTCTTTCCAATTGCTGTTCTTACAGCAGTATGAGAAGAGAAAAAAAAATAAGAGGAGTTAAAATAGAAAAAGAAGTTAAATTGCCCCATTTGCCCATGGTATAATCCTATGCATAAGACCTCATAGTTTACCAGAAAAGTATTAGATCTGAGAAATACTTTCATCAAAATATCAGGTTACAAAATCAACATACAAAAAAGTAACATTTCTATATTCAAGTAATGTACTTGCTAAGAAAGAACTCTGCTCTATTCCTTTCTTGATTATTTTCACCTAAATTTTATTTTTTATATTATTCTCTTCAAACAATCTGACTAGAATGCTTCAATTTTAAATTTATTTATTTATTTATTGTATTAGCACCTATTCTTTGTTTTTCTTTAACTATTCTTTAGCATTGTACTCATGTTGTTATAGATTCTGAGATCATTTCTTTTACAATTTGTGTTTCCTCCGTCTTTTAATAAAAACTAGGCATACATTTAAGGCTCTGTATCACCCCTAAGGAGGTAACACTTTCTACCCATAATTTTTAATGCTTATTTTTTTGCTATGTTTCTGTAAAAGTATTTTCTAATCTGTATGCATTCAGTTAATTATTTTAGGAAGTTTTTAAACATAATCTTCCAGGTTTTCCTTCTAAGTTACCTTTGTTACTGATTTCTAACCCAATTAACTTTTCTTGAGAATCACAATAACTATAATATTACTTGACATTTGATTTCTAGTGTATTTTCATTCTCGTAGCATTCTATATGTGTAAGCAATGTTAGCTTCTTTATAGGTTCAACTTTGTGTGTTGTTCATATGTGCTGCAGTTCACTCTCTTTTGATGAGTTATGACTTATTGAAAAAATAGTTTAAACCTTATTATAATACATTTGTTTATTTTATTATCATTCTCTTCAATTTTGCTTTACATTGTTTGAGACTGCATTGTTAAAGTCTTACAAGTTTGAAACTATCATGTGTTCCTATTTAAATGAAGAACCGTATGAGATATTACAAAGAATGGATTTTTGCCTTCTCTTTCTATTCTTTAGTTGTATTTATATATCATATACATATGTAAGATATGTATACTGCATGTAGTATATATAATATTGGCATATGTATCTGTGTATCTATGGATAACATATAGAAGGATGATAGATTAATGTATAAAAATAAAGATTTTTGAGTGGGAAGAATTAGGGTAAGGGGTGAATATGCTAAAGATACATTCTATGGAATTCCCAAAGAATTAAAAATATTTTTGGAAGCTATATAATTAATATTTTAAATATTCAAATTGAAAAATATCTGCTTTGTAACTGCTGAGATAAATCACTCAAAATATATTTTGGTTTTTATTGTGTTTAGATATATATTTTGCCATTAATGTTGTAATTTTTCTTTGCTTGTTTTTGTTCTTTCATCTTTTTTGTAATTTTTTTTATTAGTTCTAATTAGGAACAAGCTTGCTTCACATATCAATCTCTCCTCCCTCTCCCTCCCCTATCTCCCCAGCTCTCCCCCCAACCTCCTACCTGCTCCCCACCCCATCCACTGTCTACTCACCAGGCTGGGTAGAGCCCTCAATGGGGGATCCCCAAAGCCCATGACATCATCCTGGGCCGGGCCTAGGCCGTCCCCCATGTGTCCAGGCTGAGACATGGGATGGGATGGACTCTCAAAATCCCTTCTTACACCAGGGAAAAATACTAATCCACTACCAGGGGCCCCCTAGAGTGCAGAGGCCTCCTCATTGACATCCATGTTCAGGGGTCTGGATCAGTCCCGTGCTGGCCTCCCAGACAGCAGTCTGGGTTCCATGTGTTCCGCCTTGTTCAGGCCAGCTGTTTCTGTGGGTTTCACCAGCCTGGTACTGACCGCTTTGATCTTCATTCCTCCCTCTCTGCAGCTAGGTTTCAGAGTTCAGTTCAGTGTATATCTGTGGGTGTCTGCCTCTGCTTCCTTCAGTCACTAGATGAGGGCTCTCATCTTTTTAAACTCCTTTTGAATTGATGATTTCTGTGTTTGTCCATATGTCTCTGTGTGTGTTTGTGTGTTTGGTGTGTGTATCTGTGTGCTCATGGATGTGTGGACCTGTGCAGAGGCCTTTGGAAGACATCAGGTGTCATGCTCCATCACTCTCTACCTTATTCTTCTGAGACAGGATGTTATTGAACGTGAAGGTAGGTCCCAGCCAGTAAGCCCCAGTCTTAGTAAGCCATCCGGTCTCTGCCCCACAGTACTGGGATTACAGGCATGTCTGCCTTTTCCTGGCTTTCTATGTGACAGCTGGAGATTCACACTTAGGTCCTCCTGTTTGGACAGCAAGAACTCTTGCTCCCCCAGGCCAATAACTATCTCATCCTCCTCATGAGCTGAAGTGAATAGAAGAACTCCTTTCTTTGGTTAGTACTTCTTTTTCTTTATTTTTGATTTCATGGTTACTCTAGAAAATTTCGCTTGTATTGTTTGTATAATTAATTAGTATCTCCACTGTTACCTCAAACAATGCAGTGCATGCTTTAAATTAAGTTTACCTATCCTAATGCCTAGACTATTCATTTTTTATAAACAGCAAAGTTTCATTGCTCAAGAATAAGCTTCTAGAAGACCTTGTCTCTGGTGAAGTTTTGCTCTTTGCTTCGCAGATGGTGGTCTCGTTTTTTTTTTTTTTTTTTTTTGTTTGTTTTTGTTCAATTTTACACACCTTTATTTGAAGTGATGTTACCAGTAGAGTGATAGTTAAGTTACATTAGTGTTTTCTTTTGTAAAATTAAAGCACAATTATATCATTTACTCCCCTCCTCCTTCCAACCTTTTTCATGTACCCCTCCTTGCTCCCTCTGTACAGTCCTAAACGTATAAATATAACCTGCTCAGCCTGTATAATGTTACTTGTATGTATATGATTTCAGGGATGACCCTTTGGTTTTTGTTTGTTTGGCTTTGGTTTTTTTTTGAGATGGGGTTTCTCTGTATTGCTTTGGAGGTTGTTCTTGAACTCACTCTGTAGACCAGACTGGCCTCAAACTTACAGAGATCTGCCTGCCTCTGCCTCCGGAGTGCTGGGATTAAAGGTGTGTGCCACCAACGCCTGGCTTCCTTTGGTTTTATATAACCCAATTTGGGGGCTCTTCCCTTAGGAGGATTTCCCCCCACTTTCAGCATTCCTTAGTTGCCTCTGTAAGTCCCTATTGCTGAAGACACCATGCACTCTTGACATAGGACCCGGAAAATCTAAATTAAATCTGACCTGGAAACCCTGTATGAACCAGCTCCCTTTTTACCAGGTTTCCTTAGAGCTTCCAATGAAGGAAATTAACAAGTTTTCCTATCCAGCTATAATGCCTATGAAGCACAACAATGACCAGGATGGCAAGATAACCTTAAGGTGCAATAATGGTACACATACTTTGGCAATACTAACAGCTGTCTAATTGGACTTAGGGTCCACCTAACAAGAGGGAAACTATGCCTGGTACCAGAATACCCAGGGCTAGTAAAGTCATGGTCTTGGAGGAGAATCTACACCTGCCACTTTACTGAGCCAGCATAATCCCTAACTGCATTTTAAATATTTATCCTGATCGCAATAGGTTAAGTATTGGTTTCAGTCACATTAAAGAAGCACCTCCTTTTAACCAATGGAGACCATTACAGAAAGCCATAACTTATCAACATGCAGAGAACAAGTGACCATAGTGTTCAGCAACAACTAATACTTCTACAGCCCCTAGGCTCAGGGATCATAGCCAACAGGACAAGGGGCACAGAAAGTTTGTAAAAGCCAGAGGAACAGGAAGTTTACTGTGACACTGTGTCTCCTAGAAATGTGAGGAGCCACAACCATGCAGTCTCATCAAGATGGCTGCCTAAACATACCCGAACAAGGATGACACCAATAAGCATGCTAACATGGAGAGGGGGCATTTCATGGCACCTAAACACCAGACAAAGATCTGCAGGAACCTAGACTATATTTAAATGTTAGTAATTCTTCAAATTAGAAGCTTTCCTTACTTTTGTTAATCAACGTCTGTTTGGCTTGTGTTATCCCCCTTTTATTTGTTGTAGTTTTCAATGCCAGTCTTTCATTTTCAAAGCCTGCTTTTTTTCTGATGTATGTTCTTAATGGATGTTGTATAGGAGGACTAATTTATAATAAAGACTTTTCATTATGTATTTGCCTCTCAATGGCTTACTATGCTGTTTAGTTTTTGTCAGCTTGACAGAAACTTAGATATGCCTGGGAGGAGGAATCTCAACTGAAGAATTGCCTCCATCAGATTGACCTCGGGGCATGTCTGTAGGACATTCTTTTTCATTGCTGATTAATGGAGAGAGGGTAACTCACTGTGGACACTTGCAACACTGGGCAGGTGATACTGGAAAAGTATTAGAATAGGTAGCGGAGCAAGCCACAGGGAGCAAGCCAGAAAGTAGTGTTCATCTATAGTTTCTGCCTCAAAGCTGGTGCTTGAATTCCTGCTCTGACTTCCCTTAATAATAGACCTGTAACTCAAATAACACTTCTTCCCCAGTAGCATTTGATCACTGTCTATTGTGATACCTTTCTTGCTATTGTTTAGAGTTAGAATTGTTCACCTTAGCTCTCTAGCTTTATTTCCACTTTGGTGACACTAAGCACCAACTGAAGGCATCTATCGGCATACTACTTTTCCTTTCAGATAGATAACCAGTGTCTTCCAAATATTCCTATTTATTTAGTGTAGTGCATGTTTTCCACCATCCATGCAAGGGTAAATTTTATTTAATTATTCTGACAAGATTTTATGTTTATTCAGAAATATGAGAGGATTTCTTTTTCAGAACTTAAACATTATCAGTTATGAGTCACCTCTCTGCTTCTTCCTTGCATTTAGTTCACCGTCATCCATCTTATCTTTGTCCCACAGATTTAGTGTTTTCCTCACAACTGTCTTCTGGTTCTTCAGATATACCCAATCTGCTGTTTATCCATATATTGGAGTATTTGTTTTATTTATTATATTTTTATTCCAAGATTTTATGCTTAATTCTTTACCAAATTGTAGTAACTCATCATTTGTTTGTGCCCCGCATTGAGGGGTCATCTTTAGGAACCCATCTTTGGGGGCTTTAGTCATGTCCAGCTGACTTGCCTGGTTCATACCTGAGAGGGGGAGTGTGGACTGAGGAAATGGAAGGCAGAAAAATTAAAGATACTAAGGAAAAGACAGAGACACAGAATAGAGTCGGGAAGGCAATCCAGTGAATGCCCCAAGTTTAATCTTCAACATTCTTATATACTCCTATCAAAAAGGGAAAAATGGCAAAAAGACTTCTTTACCACAATACAAGGAACAAACAGACTTTCTTTCTTAATTCTCCAAACATCTAGTAACTACATCTTAGACCAAATCTCTTTTTATCTGGGTAAAACATCCACAGCTTTTTCTTCTTTTTTTATATTTAAATTAGAAACAAGCTTCTTTACATCTCAATCTCAGTTCCCGCTCCCTCCCCTCCTCCCCTGACCCCCACCGACCCACTATCCCAACCCCTTTCTGCTCCCCAGGGAGGGTGAGGCCTTTAAAGTCTGTCATATCATTTGGAGCAGTGCCTAGACCCTCCCCAGTGTGTCTAGGCTGAGAGAGCATCCCTCTATGTGGAGAGGGCTCCCAAAGTCCATTTGTGTACTATGAATAAATACTGATCTGCTACCATTGACCTCATAGATTGTCCAGACCTCCAAGCTGACCTCCTCATTCAGGGTATCTGGAACAGTCCTATGCTGGTTTCCCAGCTATCAGTCTGGGGTCTATGAGCAACCCTTTGTTCAGGTCATCTGTTTCTCTGGGTTTCTCCAGCCTGGTCTTGACCCCTTTGCTCATCACTCCTCCCTCTCTGCAACTGGATTCCAGAGTTCAGCTCAGTAGTTAGCTGTGGATGTCTGCCTCTGCTTCCATCAGTGACTGGATGAAGGCACTAGGATGGCATACAAGGTAGTCAACAATCTCATTATTGGAGAAGGACATTTAAGGCAGCCTCTCCATTATTGCTTAGATTGTTAGTTGGGGTCAACCTTGTAGATCTCTGGACATTTCCCTAGTGCCAGAATTCTCTTTAAAACTATAATGGCTTCCTCTATTATGGTATTTCTTTTCTTACTCCCTCCTCTATTCTTCCCCTGACTAGATCTTCCTGCTCTCTCATGTCCTCCTCTTCCCACTTCTTCTCCCCTTCTCTTTCTTCTAACTCTCCCCTCCCCCATGCTCCCAATTTGCTCAGGAGATTTTGTCCCTTTCCCCTTCTCCAGGGGACCATGTATGTCTCTCTTTATTTCCTAGCTTCTCTGGCAGTGTGGATTGTAGGCTGCTACTTCTTTGCTCTAGATCTAAAATCCATATATGAGTGAGTATATACCATTTTTGTCTTTTTGCAACTGGGTTACCTCGCTCAGGATGGTTTCTTCTAGTTTCATCCATTGCCTGCAAATTTCAAGAGTCCATTATATTTTTCCTCTGAGTAGTACTCCATTGTGTAAATGTACCACATTTTCTCTATCCATTCTTGAGTTGAGGGCATCTAGGTTGCTTCCATGTTCTGTCTATTACAAATAATTCGGCTATGAACATGGTTGAACAGGACATTGACAGCTTAAGCCAAATGTCCTACAGTAGCCACACCTTACACCTTTAGGTCTTATGACTATAACCTTGGAAGACTAAGAATAGTTTTGATCTCTCTGACCTTAAGTCAAGATGAAGGGGAGCCATTTTTATGGGCTCTGACACTAGATTTTCCTGCTCAATTCTGATCCTTCTTATTTCTTAGCTATGAATCAGAAATGTGCATTTGCCTTAATTTTGCTAAGTATTTTGTAGCCCATCCCATTATTTCTATGACTTGCAATATTTTGGGAACAGATAATATTTCTTCTTTTTATGGTCTCTTACTTTAGAAAAGTGTTCCCTCTCTTGATTAATTATCATCCTGTAAAGGATGGTGCATTCATATACATTGGAGTTTTACATGTGGTGCTTCCAGAACACTTTTAATTAAAATTTGAACTATTTTTTGAGTGTGTAGTATGGTGTGTATGTGTGAGTGTGTGTTCATGTAATATTCTAGTGCCAAGCTCATGTGATAATCCACTTCCTCTTAAATGTTCTTATCATTTGAAAATAGCCTTTTAACTTATGTAGCTAGGCCTATGCTTTTCTGTACCCTCCCAAAGCAAGGTCCACAGCTTTCAGATTCCTTTTAGTTATTTTGGCAGTATTTGCTTTCTAGCTGTCTTTTCATAGTGAGCTTTCTGTTCCAGGGCCTCAACTTTTCAAAAGGAAGGAGTTGTTTTATCTTGACTGCCCTTCCAAATTTAGATAGCCTTGGGCTCATCTCTATTCTTTTTGCAGAGATTGCTAAAGCCAGGGCTTCAGGGAACCAAACATTGCAAGATTTCTTCAAAGTTAATTTCAGCTTTCTGTTTGAATATGTCTTTTTTTTACCTAATCATTTTGTCATTGTTTTAAAAATTACATACTTTTATTTGTTTTCCCCTAGGAAACAAAAGCCATTCATCTGATTTTAGTCATAATTTATTTTTTTAACACCTCTAATTTCTGTATTTTTAGCAACAAACAGAAGCTACTGAAAGATGGTAGATCTTCATTACCATCTATGAAGAAACTCCTTCCTAGACCTTATGATATCAAAGATCATTTTCATTGCAATCTTTAGACTCTGGACAATGATAAACACTCCCAAATCTATAGCAGTTAGAGTCATTCACATATGCAATGTATCCGCTGAAGAGCACTATCCTCTAGGATACACTGCACATTTACAAAATAAGCACTTTGAGAATATTTTGTGCATTTATATAATGTTGTTCATACTCCACTGATGTGTAGTACACACTTCAATGCCCACTCTACTCTCAATTTTATGCATTCTTAGTGCTGGCATATTGTTGAGAGTAGGCTTAGGCATCTAGAATTCTGTTCCTGCTTTTTCAGTTCCAGTTGCTAGTATGAACTGTAATGATTATTTTCTACATTCACTGTGTTTTGAAAAGTATATTATTACCTCAAACTTCCATTGTGATGGAAAAATGATATTTAATTCATTTCTCATGAAATCTGAGAGTATCTTGAGATGAGGCACCTTTCCAGGGTTAAGAATTTCAAAGTAGTGTTGAGGAAAGAACTGTACCATGCTGTTATGATGATTTTTTTTTAATTTTAGGATAAGCAAAATACTCTGATTTCCCTGATTTGGGGGACATGGGGCAGTTGAGTTGGCATGTGGCTAAGAAATCAGGTTTTAGTAAATAGAAAAGAAATCTTCCCCATGTCTTTTATTGGTCTAGACTTTAACAAAGAAAGCATAGCTTGCTTGTTTCAGCATACTCTTCCCAGCATGCTCATCCCAGCATCTCTCAGGGCTTGCTTCCTCTGCCCTGTCTGTCTTGCACTGATCTACAAGGCATTTAACTGAGGACATGTCAGACTCAAAGAGTAAGCCAGAAGATCAATCAATGAAGATTACTGAGGTGCTCAGACCAATAAATACACATACATGCACACACACACACACACACACACACACACACACACACACACTCATGCATACCTGCACACACCCCTGTGTCTACATACATAAAATGTGCACATACATCTGCAAACCACACGTATACACACACATCCATTCATACCTACATGTACCTGAGCCTACATACATATGAATACAACATGTGCATGCAAAACACAAATGTACATACAAAAGACCAGAAAAGATGGCTTTTCCCTTGGACTCTTGTCAAACATAATGTGTTTCAAAACAGTGTGAATGCATATGAGGTTTCTGTGGTGTGTGCATATGTATGGGATATATTGTGTGGCATGTGCATGTAGAATGCATGTGATAAGTGCCATTGTGTTGTATACCTGTGGTATATATGTGATGTCGTATATGTATGCATCTATGTGGCACATATGTGTGATGTACATATGTGGTATGTATATGTGGCATGAGGATTGTATGCTGTGTATATGTGTATGTCTATATACTAGGACATAATATATGTTATGGTATATGTATTGTACATGTATAGCATGTGTCAGTGTTTGTATGTATGGGGTAATATAAATATATATGTGTATGGTCTGTGTATATATAATATGTGTGTGACACACACACACACACACACACACACACACACACACACACACACACCATATATATGGTGTATGTGTAGGTATGGTATAGGGAGCCTGGTACCTTTGCTTGTTGGTGAATGTATGCTTGCATGACATTTGGTATGAGGTGTTTGATATGCATGATGTATGTGATGTGATGTATGTATCTGTGTGTGTGAATGGTATATTTGGTATATATGTGGTGGGTATGGTACATATGTGCTGTAGGATGTGAATGTGTGTGGTACATATGTGGTATGACAGTGCATATGTATGTGTGGTGTGTGAGTGGAAGTGTGTGATAAATGTGTGGCTTTGTGGACAGGTGTATGTGTGCTATTCCTTGGGGAAGTGCTATTTATATCCCTTTCTCAAATGCGGCCTCTGCCCTCCTATATAGAGAAACTTCTTGTTCTCTCTCTCATTCCTGTCAGACACGGGCATAGGAATTACTGTCCAGGGTGCTATAGAGAACCTTGGGCAATGAGAAAGTAGGTGGGAAAGGACTCACAAGCTGGTCTCCTAGCATTCAGCAGCATCACAAATTGCTTGGAATGCCCTCGCCCTCAAAAATATCACTTGATTTATTATAACATCTTCATCTTACAGATAACGTGCTTAGCTTATAGAAATCATAGCATATTTTGTATAACTCCTCCAACTTCTTGATTAGAAGGATAATAACTTACCTTAGATAAACATCTACTTGAACTGTACTTGCATTCCTGTAATGAAGAAGTGATGATTGTTTGAGCCTTCAACTGTGATGGATTGAATTTGGCAAAGCTCGATAATATACACACCAAATGTGCTGAGGTAAAATTGCTTCCGAGTTGATAAACTGAAACAAATGAATTTAAACTTGAACTGAACTTTAACAAAAGCCATTCATCTCATTTTGGTCATAATTTACTTTTTAAAAGGACAGAATAGACATCATTGTATTCTAGATGGTGGCAGGAGTGCATTTCTGTTTACAAGGTCAACAAGCTTTCCTCTATCCATGAAGTTTCCCTAATTCCACATGCAGCAGCAAGGTTTAAGTTTCACTTGGAGAAACAGAAGTATAGGACTTGAACTTAAATCTTATCTCAGTGTGTATGGTTTTGACTCTACATTTCACTCAAAAACTATATTTGAAAATAATGACAAGTATTCAGTGTGGAGGGATAAGTAACTTTCAGTAAGGGACATCTAAAGGTCTTCATTTGAGTTTGGTCTAAGATAAAAATACAAACTATTTTCTGTGTATTTGACATATTTAGGCATGTAAAATTATTAAACCATGAGTTTAGCTCTCTTCTTTTCAGACTTTAAAGCATTACTGAAGATCTGGAATTTTAAATTTAAAAATATTAATTAAAAATAATTGCATAATTTTCTTCTCCTTCCCTCTCACCAACCCTTCCCATGTCCCCTTTCCCCACCTCCTCCCACCCCTTACACCTTTTCAGATTGATGGCCTCTTTTCTTTGGTTATTATTGTTACATAGATAGAATCACATATAAACAAAAATACAACCTAACTTAGTCTGTTTAGTGTTGCCTATGTATCTTTTCAGAACTGACCATTTGGTATTTGATAATCAAATTGTGGTGCATCTCTGGAAAAGACTGTTAGTTCAGACCTTATTTAGGCCGCCATATTGTTGAGATCTTGAGTATAGTGTACCTGTCTTTTCTAGGAGACACAGTCTCACAGCAAACGTTCTAGTCTTTAAGCTCTTACAGGATTTCTGTCCCCTCTTCCATGAGCCTTAGATGTAGGAGTTGTTCTCTGCATTTTGACCACTTGTAATTTTCTGTTGTGGTTACTGTTTACTGTAAAAAGAAGGATAAGAGATACAGTTATCTATGGGTATAAGGATAAATATTTAGAATGCTGTTAAGAATTATGCAGTCTCATAATTGTGGCAGTAATTGGTTTCTTCTAAGATCCATGACCTTGCTATCCCCAGGGCAGCTGGCTAGGTTTCCAGTACAAGGCATGATTTCCCTCCTGTTGAACTGACTTGGAGTTGAATTAGCTGTTGGTTACCAAGATAAGTACCACTGTTGAACCTTTAGGGATATCTTACTATGCTGCTCATTGTTGTGGTTCAAAGGCATCACAGCTGTGTGGAACTAATTATTACTTCCCTCCCTTGGCTGCTTGCTTTAGTACCTTCTGGTACTGTGGAAACTTGACCTCATGAAGGAGATCCAGCTAAAATCCTCTTATTCCTATGTCAAAAGTGTGGTGTCTTCAGCAATATTGACTCACCTTCAGCCCCTGGGAGGTAACCTGTGGTAATAGCAATAACCTATATGGTTTGGGAGACTCTTGGACTCCCCTAACCAACCAATCAAAAAGAAGTTTCTATGTCTCCTGTGGTTTTTGTTTTGCTTTTTATTTATTTTTTGTTAGATGAGCACTGTCAGCCAAAGTGACCAACTTTGTGTGTGTGTGTGTGTGTGTGTGTGTGTGTGTGTGTGTGTGTGTGTGTGTGTGTATGTGTCCTAGTTAGGATTACTATTGCTGTGATGAAACACCATGGCCAAAGCAACTTGGGGAGGAGAGGGTTTATTCAGTTTACACTTCTAAGTAACAATCCATCACTGCAGGAAGTCAGGGCAGGAAGTCAAGCAGGGCAGCAGTCTGGAGGCAGGAGCAGGGCCCTCCCTGATCAATCACTAAGAAAGTGTCCTATAGGCCCGATCTTAGGAAGCATTTTTCTCACTTCAGGTCCCCTTCTCATAGATGACTCTAGCTTGTGTCAAGTTGACATAAAGCCAGCCAGCACTGTGTGTGTGTGTGTGTGTGTGTGTGTGTGTGTGTTACGATAAATCTTTCAGCCAAAAGCCGCCAGAACCTTACCACCACGTGGGCTGTCTCCGCCACCCGCCTGAGTTCTGCCCGCCATGTGGATGGACAAAATAATACAGACTTATATTAGGTACAAATGCTGCTTGGCCAATGACTAGGATTCCTCATCTGCTAGCTCAGTCTTAATTATCTTAAATCTATATATTTTATAAGACTTATCTTATTGGATGCCTGCCATTGGCATCCTGCCTTGCCAGTGGATCACATCCCACTGCTGGAAGAAGAACGGAGGGGAAAAGGGGCTACTTCCTGGTTGTCCTTCCTTAAATATGAGTCTCCCTGCTATGTCACTTCCTGCCTGGATCACCACTTCTTACTACATTTCCCAGAATCCTCCTCGACTCCTAGTCCTGCGTAACTTGCTGCCTCATTGGCCAAACCGTACTTTATTTATCATCCAGTAAGACAAACACATACACAGAAGCACTTCCCCCATCGTATGTGAGTGTGTGTGTGTGTGTGTGTGTGTGTGTGTGTGTGTGTGTGTGTGTGTGTAAGTGTGTGTTAGGATTTTCTAGAGAATGGAACTGTTGTTATTGGCTTCTCCTCCTTGCCTTTTCTTCCTACAGAATCCTTCCTTGTTTCTCTTTTACATCTTCATATCACCTGTATCCTGCTATTTCCCTGTCAGATCCACATCATGGTCACCACTTACTTTTCTGATTTCTGAAATTACTCCATTTAATATACTCACATCTGAAGATTTGAAGCTAGGAACCATAGATGAGAGGTAACGTGTAGTGTCTGTCGGTGGGTCTGAGTCACCTCACTCAGTATAACATTCCTCAGTTTATCTATTTACCTAAAAGGTCATGCTTTCCTTTACTTTAGCACTGAGTAACATTCTATTGTGCGTATATACAACATTTTCACTATCCATTCATCTGTTGGTTATCATTTAGGGTATTTCCATTCCTAACTATTGTGAATAGGGGAGCAGTGAACATGACTGAGCAAGTATCTGAAGTAGGGTGTTGAGTTATTAGAGAGTATAGCTGGGTCTTATGGTGAATTTTCAAGTTTCTTGAGGGTTCTTCATATTTGTTCCCAAAGTGGCCGCACCAGTTGGCATTCCTACCAAAGGTGAGTAAGTGTTCTTCTTTCCCTACAGCCTCACCAGCATTTGTTGTCAGCTGCTTGTTGGTCTTTGTCCTTTTGACTGGGGTGAGATAACTCTCAATGTTCTTTTTAATTTGCATTATATATTGTTAAGATGATGAACACTTTTTGAGATATTTCTCAGCCATTTTGATTTTTCCTTTTGAGAACTCTCTGTTCAATTCTCTGTTGGCTTTTTTTTTTTGATCTTTAGTTTTTACTTCTTTATATATTTTGAATATTAATCCCCTGCAGGCATGTAGTTGGCAAACTTATATTCCACTCTGGGTTTCTTCTTTGCTTGAGTCTTTGTTTAGTTGTACAGCAGCTTTTTAGTTTCATGAAGTCCCACTTGTCAGTTCTTGGCCTTAATTCCTGGCCAAATAGAGTCCGAGTCACAAAGTTCTTTTCTACATTTACATCTTGTAACATACAGCCTATGTATTCTTCTAGAAGTTTTAGTGTTTGAAATTTTAAATTGAAATCAAAGGATCCATTTAGAGTTAATTTTTGTGCAAGGTGAGAGATAATCTCTTCTGTCTGTGAACTTTCAGGTTGCTCAGCACTATTTGTTGAAGATGCTATCTTTTTCTAGTATATGTGTGCCTAGGTTTGTGTCTTCTATTTTGTTTCATTTGTTTATGTGCCTGGTTTTATGCCAGTACCATGCTATTTTTATTAGTATAGCTTTGTAATGTATCTTGAAATCTGGAATGGTAATCCCTCCAGTGTTATTCTTCTTGCTCAGGATGACTTTGGTCGACTGTGGTCTTTTCTGGCTCCATATTAATTTCAGGATGGCCTTTTCTATTTCTGTGATATTTTGACTGAAATTGCATTAAATCTATAAATTGCTTTTGGGATGATTGTCATTTTCACAATATTAATTTTACCTGCCCATGAACATATGAAATCTTTCAATTTTCTAGTGTCTTCTCTGTAATCTCATTCTTCAGAAATTTGATGTCTTAACTGTAGATGTCTTTTACTTTCTTAGGCTTATTCCAAGATATTTTATTGCCTTGAAAGCTGTTATAAATGGGAGTAGTTCATGATTACTTTCTCAGCATATTTGTTGTAGGTGTATAGAAAGGATACTGATTTTTGTAAGTTGAATTTTATCCTGCTACTTGGCTGAAATTGTTCATCGTTTCTAAAGGATTTATGATGTTTAGTAAATCTTGTGTATAGCATCATATCACCTGCAAATAGGGAGAATGACTTCTTTTCCTTTTTTTACTTATTGCTCCAGCTAGTGCTTTAAGAACCATATTGAAAAGGAGTGGGGATAGTGGACACCCTTGTCTTGTTTAATACAGTGTATTTTGATTATATTCATCTCTCTTCAAATTTTTCCCAGATCCACCCACATTCCCCATCTACCCAATGTTGTATAACCATTTTTTTGTTATTGTTTTTATTTGTTTGTTGTTTTATGCCCATGAAGCCAAACTTCTGTTCCTTGTATAGTCTAGGATATGCATCTTCCATTGGAGCATGGAGGTCCTACAAATTGCTATGCTCTCTTTTTTTAAATTTATTTTTTTACATTCCAATCCCAGTTCCCCCTCCCTCCTCTCCTCCCTCTCCTTCAATTTTTCCCTTTCCCCATGTCTCATCTGGTCCTCAGAGAGGGTAAGGCCTCCCCTAGGAAGTCTACCGAGTCTGTCCCATGATCTCATTGAGGCAGGACCAAGGCACCTCTCCACTTACTTGTACCCCTGTGTCTAGGCTGAGCAAGATATCTCTCTGTATAGAATGGGCTCCACTAAGTCAGTTTGTGCATTAGATTTAGATCTTGGACCCACTGCCAGTGGCCTCATATATTGATCCAGCCGCACCATTGTCACCTAAATTAAGGAAGTCTAGTTCGGTCTTATGCAGGTTTCCCACTTGTCAGATCTGAGTCAGTGATCTCTCACTAGCTTAGGTCAGCTGATTCTGTGGGTTTCCCCATTATGGTCTTGACTCCTTTGTTCATATTATCACTCCTCCTTCACTTTGATGGTACTCCAGGAACTTGGCCCAATGGTTAGTTTTGGATTTCTGCATCTACTTCCATCTGTTTCTGGAAGAGGGTTCAAGCTTCTCTAGGGTTGTGGATTATAGGCTGGGTATCTTTTGCTCTATGTCTGGTATCCACTTATGAGTGAGTACATACTGTATTTGTCTTTCTGGGTCCAGGTTACCTCACTCAGGACTGTTTTTCCTAGTTCTGTTCATTTGCCTGCAAATTTTAGAATGCCATTGCTTCTTACTACTGAGTTGTGCAACATAGTGTAAATGTACCACATTTTCTTTATTCATTCTTCAGTTGAGGGGCATCTAAGTTGTTTCCAAGTTCTGGCTATTATGAATAGTGTTCCTATGAACATAGTTGAGCAAACATCCTTGTGGTATGAGTGTACCTCCTTTGGGTATATGCCCAACAGTGGTATTGCAGGGTCTAAAGGTATGTTGATTCTTAATTTTCTGAAAAATCATCATACTGATTTCCATAGCAGCAATGGACAAGTGTTCCCAATTCTCCACATCCTCTCCAGTATGTCATTGGTGTTTTTGATCTTAGCCATTATGATCACTATAAGGTGCTTTGATTCGTCAAAGTTGTTTTGATTTGTATTTGCCTGATGACTAAGGATATTGAGCATTTCCTTAAGTGTCTTTCCAGAATTTGAGTTTGTTCTGTTGAGAATTCTGTTTATATCTGTACCCCCTTTTAAAACTGGATTATTTGGTCATTTGATGTCTAGTTTCTTCAGTTCTTTGTATATTTTGGAGATCATTCCTCTGTCAGATGTGGGGTTAGTAAAGGTCTTTTCCCATTCTGTAGAGAGCTATTTTGTCTTGTTAACCATGTGTGGTTATGCTCTTAAAGAAAACTGACTCACCCTCCCAATAGCTATCAGTTGTCAGTAGCTCTTGAGCTAGGGGTGGAACTTCATGCTCAACTCTCTTCTACATGACTACATCGTGAGTTTTGATCTGGCCTGAGATTAAGCAGGTCTTCTGCATTTGTCACAACTGCTATGAGTTCATATGTTCGGCTTCCCTGATGTGTCCAGAACATACTGTCCTTACACTCTTTTCACCTCTTTACCACAATGATCCTTGAGCCTTGGGAAGAAGGAATGTGACATGGGTGTCTCATTTGGGATAAGGAATCTGAATTCTTCTAATCTCTGTAGTCTGTTGTTGATCTGTGTTAATCATCATCTACTGCAAAAAAAGAAGGAAGCTTCTCTAATGATGACTAAGGGATGCTTTAGCTATTAGACACTAGGCGTCAGTTTAAAACTGCTTACATTTACCAGAATAATAGAAGTAGTTTCCCCCCTTAAGGCTTATGTCCTGTCTAGCCACAGGTTTGTTGTAGCTTGCATTGGATTTTCTATTTTTTAGCCTATGATGCTTAGTAGGGTCATATAACTAGATACAATGGGTGATTTGCCAACATGTAGCCAGGTGAAGACATTAGTATTTAATAGGGAGATGCCTTACTTACAGAGCAACCTAGCCAGCCAGCTGGGAACAAAGTAAGCAGCGCACGCCAATAAAGCAGGGGAAAAGAAGGGGCATACCATGTGCCTCCTCTCGCTCTTAAACCTCCCTCACATCCTCTGACTATGCCCTGCTGGGCGTGGTCGGCCACACCTGTAGCCAGCCTCTAGGAGGTGTGGTTAGGGTGCCTCCTACAGGGTCATTATTGCTCCATTGTAGCATACCCCCACATACACCTCCTGCCTCTACAGTAGTAAGTAGATATCCACATGATTTCCTTACCTCTTATACCATACCATCTCCTCCCTCAAATCTTTCCTGTTTTATTAGTTCTCATTAAGCCTATATACTCTTGCATTCAATCTCTCAAGGGGACTCTCTTGAAATCCTTCAGCATGGCTTCTTGCTATTTTCCTGACTTCTATGAGCATTCCAATGAACCACACATATCTTAAACTTCAAAGCTAACATTCACAAAGGAGAGAAAACCTATGATTACTTCACTCAGAATGACTTTTTTCCAGCTCCATCTATTTATCTGAAAATTCCTTATTTCTTAATGACTGAATAATATTTCATTCAAATCTTACATTGTCCATCTGTCAGTTGAGGTACGTCTAAGCTATTACGGAGAACAGCAAATGAACATGGATGAGCAGGTATTTCTATAGTGGGATATGGAGTCCTTTGGGTATATGCCCAAGAGTGATATAGCTAAAACATGTGGTAGATCTATTCCTAGCTTCTTGGGGAACTTCCACCCTGGTTTCCATTGTAGCTGCCCTAGTTTGCAGTCCTACCAGAAGTGAATAAGCACCCCCTTTCTCACATTCACGACAGCATGTGTCATGATTTTTTTTTAAATCTTAGCTGGCTGGGGTAAGATGAATTCTCAAAGTAGTTTTACATTTCCAAGATAATTAAGGATGTTGAAAAGTTTTCTCAGCCATATGTATTTTATTGTTTGTGAACTCTTCATTTAGTTTCATTCCATTTTTTTTTTTTTGGACTGGGATTTTTTTATATTTAGTTTTTCTTTCTTTTTTTTCTTTTTATGTATCTAAATAACTCTGCCTGACAGATAGCTGATACATATTTTCCCCTTCTTTAGGCTACACCTTCTCTTAAATGACGGTTTCTTTTGCAATACAGAGGATTTTAGTTTCATGAGGTCCCATTGATTAATTGCTGATCTTAATGCCTGCACCATTGAGGTCTTATTCAGAAAGTCTTTTTCTGTGTCAAAGAGTTCCAGAGTATTCTCTACTTTCTTCTCTATCAATTTCAGAGCATCAGATTATTGACTCCAGTTTTTCAGAGTGACATGTGTGGCCTTAGTTCATTCTTCCACATGTAGGTATTCCAATTGATCAATACCATTTGTGCTGTCTTTTCTACAATGTGTGTTAACAGGCTTCTTTGTCAAAAATCTGGTGATAGTAGGAGTGCCACCTGAACATTGGTCCTCAACTCTATTACATTGGTCAGTATATCTACTTTTACTAACATATCATGCTGTTTTTATTTTATGTTATTATTTTTTGAGACATAGTTTCTCTGTATAGCTTTGCACCCTGTCCTGGAACTCACTCTGTAGACCAGGCTGGCCTTGAACTCACTGAGATCTGCCTGCCTCTGTATCCTGAGGGCTGGATTAAAGTTGTGTACCACCACCACCCACCCAGCTGTTTTAATTACTATAGTCTGTTGTATAACTTGAAATCTTTATGGTAATATCAAAAGGTCTGGATTTTTAAAAATTACCTCATGTTTTATATATGTAGTTATATTTATTTATAAATGTGGTTTCTTGGGAAATTGATTATGATTTTTATGATGGTGTGAAAGGCAGTGGTGGAGATTGAATCTTGAGTCTCACAGATGCTCTTTCTCTGAGCTACATCCCCACTTCTGAAAATCTATTTTCTACATGAATTTTCAGTATAAGTTAATTTTCAAAGAAACCCCACATTGCCTGATTGTGGGCATGGGAGCACATCTCTTTATGCACTCGGACCTAAGGATTAAAGAAAACTTGGGAAATACAATCTCCTTTTCACCACTTGTTAATATTCCTCAAAGGTATTTACTTTTTGATTGGACAAAAATAATTTGTGATTGAAACATCATACAACTTGCCTTTCTGCTTCTGTTATGACTCATTGGTTAATTATTCCTTAATGAATTTTACATGGGAACTGGTTTCTGGAAGCTGATTCTATAGGCAATAGAAAGCATTTTATGTATAAATATCTTACATATATTCACATTTTTGTACTTAACACATATGTACACACATATACAAATATTATATTCATATGTATATTTTACACTGATCTTTTTTATTCATTGTATTCTAAAGGTATGCTATATATACCCCCAAATATAGATAATTGCATTTCAAGAATGAATGGACAAAAGTAGAATATGCTTAGTGTTTATACTTGGTATATTTCTGTTCCCAATTTACTGTCCACATTTTTTTAATTGGCATACCATTTTCAGCCTTAGGAAAGGAGGTCAGACTGTCAGGTTTAAAACAAGAACTATTTATTTCCAAAGTATGACCTGATGACTTTCTGGATTTCCTCAATGTCCATTGTTATGTCCCCCTTTTCATTTCTGATTTTGTTAATTTGCATGCTCTCTCTCTGCCTTTTGGTTAGTTTGGATAAAGGTTTGTCAATCTTATTGATTTTCTCGAAGAACCAACTCTTTGTTTCATTGATTCTTTGTATTGATTTCTTTGTTTCTACTTCATTGATTTCAGCCCTCAATTTGATTATATCCTGGTGTCTACTCCTCTGGGGTGAGTTTGCTTCTTTTTGTTCTAGAGCTTTCAATTGTGCTGTTAATTCTCTAGTGTGACTATTCTCCAGTTTCTTCATGTGGGCACTTAGTGCTATGAACTTTCATCTTAGCACTGCTTTCAAAGTGTCCATAAGTTTGGGTATGTTGAATTTTAGGAAGTCGTTAATTTCTTTTTTTATTTCTTCCTAGACCCAGGAATGGTGCAATTGTGCATTGTTCAATTTGCATGAGTTTGTAGGGATTCTGCAGTGTGTGTTGTTGTTGAATTCTAATTTTAAACCATGGTGATCTGATAGGATACAGGGAGTTATTCCAATTTTTTTGTACCTGTTAAGGTTTGCTATGTTGCTGAGTATGTGGTCGATTTTAGAGAAGGCCATGTGGTGCTGAGAAGAAGGTATATTCTTTTGTGTTTGGATGGAATGTTCTATAGATGTCTGTTAATCCCAGTTGGGTCATAACTTCTGTTAGTTCCTTTGTTTCTTTGTTTAGTTTCTGTCTGGTGGTCCTGTCTAGTGGTGAAAGTGGAGTTGAAGTCTCCCACTATAAGTGTGTAGTGTTTAATGCGTGATTTGAGTTTTAGTAATACTTCCTTTACGAATGTAGGTGCCTTTGTATTTGGTGCATATATGTTCAGAATTGAGACTTCATCTTGATGGATTTTTCCTGTGATGAATATGAAATGACCTTCTTCGTCTCTTTTGATTGATTTTAATTTGAAGTCTAATTTGTTAGATATTAGGATAGCTACACCTTTAGGAGCAGTGTAAGCCATGCCTGCTAGAAGCTGGCTATAGGTGTGCCTAACCACGCCCTTATGGGTGTGGTCAAGGTGAAGTCAGGATGACTCGAGATAGGGTTTAAAGGGACAGACAAGGCACATGGGAGCCCATTCTCTCTGGCCTTCCTGTCTTGCTGCCCCAGCACACTCTGCCTTGCGTTTGGCTGGTGTTTATCTAATAAAAGATATCTTAACCTCACAGATTATGTATCATCCTTTATTATACACCAGCTTGCTTCTTAGGGACATTTGATTGGAAAATCTTTTCCCAACCCTTGACTCTGAGGTAACATCTATCTTTGAAGGTGAGGTGTGTTTCTTGTATGCAGCAGAAGGATGGATTCTGTATTCGTATCCATTCTATTAGACTGTGTCTTTTTATAGGTGAGTTAAGACCATTGATATTGAGGGATATTAGTGACCATTGATTATTATTTCTTGTTGGTTTTGGATTTTTTTGGTGGTGGTATTGTGTGTGAGTTTTTCATCTATTTCTGGCTTTTGGTAAAGTGGGATTATCTATTGCCTATGTTTTTCTGAGTGTAGTTGACTTCCTTGGGTTGGAGTTTTCCTTCCAGAACTTTCTGTAGGGCTGGATTTGTGGATATGTATTGTGTAAATCTAGTTTTGTCATGGAATATCTTACATTCTCCATCTTTTGTGATTGAGAGTTTTGCTGGGTATAGTAGTCTGGGCTGGCATCTGTGGTCTCTTAGTGTTTGTAGAACATAAATTTTAAAAAAAAGAACTATTTATTTCCATAAAATTTTTGAGGATAGAGAAAACATACAGATGTTTATGATTTTTAAAGAGAATCACTTAAGGTAGAATCATCAAAGTGTTATAGAACTTCCTAAATCATAAGGAGCATTGTGGAATGAGATATATGAGGAATATAGCATTCATAATTATGGTTATAATGAATGGACTGTTAGTCCATATACTTTATGCATGTGTATCATTCTCTGGGCTTCATTGTGTTCTTGATGTGTATGTTTACTTTCTGATGTACAAGCTGATTACTCGTTGTCCACACAGTGAAGCTGAAAACAAGATCAATTTATGAAGTAGTGCCTAGTCATCCAACTAGAGATTCCAAATGCAAACAGACCAACTTAGGTAAAATAAAGTTAGTTATGATAGCGCTCATGTCACCTGAGCAGCCAGTATCACATGGTAAACAGTGGGCTCTTGTCCTAAGATTAAAGCACTTTGGTGACAGAATCGTAATCCCTTTAATCTGAAAAATACAAATGCACATCATTTGTTGAATGGTGGTGGTGCATAAGAAATTATGAAATATTTTAAGTCATTCTATTTTTCTCTAGGAATATGGAAGACTGTTCTGTATGGCCTTTGGGGAGTGGCAGGTGGAAAATGATTTTCACTAAAATACTTTGCATTACAAGTTTTCTGAACTTTACTTTTTCTTTTTTATCATTGTTATTATTTAAAACAGATTTTAAATTTAAAAAAATTTTGATCTTCCTTTTCACCAAGTCCTTCCACAGCCTTTCCCCACACCAATGTTTAAGTTCTTTCTCAACAGAAACCCAATACAACAACAAAACTCCCCCAAATCAAGAAATCAAAATAAAACAACACCCCAAAAGGAGAACAAGAAAACAAATCATCAATTTGTAACCAAATGCAAGCACTCACACAAAATACTGTATAATCCATTATATGTTGGCCAACTCCTCCTGAACCTGAGACCTTCCCTGGAGTGCCTTATGTACCCATTGGAGAAAACTGATTTTCTGTCTCCCACCTGTCACTAAACTTTACCCTAGAGGCTAGATTTTCATTCATTCATTCATTTGTTAGATATAAAATAAGATAAAAGTAGAAGACAACTCACAGAAGAAAATATTCCCAAGAGAAGGCACAAGAATCAGAGACTCACTTGTTCACACATTCAGTAATCCCACAAAAACACTAAACTGAAAGCTTTATTATAAGTACAGAGGACATGGTGCAGACCCTTCAGGCCCTGTGCATGCTGCCTCAGTCTCTTGAGTTCATATGACCTTTGCTCATGTTGGTTTATAGGGAATTTTTCTCCTGGTGTCCTCCATCCCCTCTGGCTCTTTCATTCTTTCTGCCTCCTCTTCTGTGGGGTTCTCTGAGCTCTGAGGGGAGAGATTTGGTAAAAACATCCCATTTAAGGTTGAGTGTGCCTTGGTCTCTCAGTCTCTGTGTAATGTCTGGTTGTAGGTCTCTATATTTGCTCTCACCTACCGCAGGAGGAAGCTTCTAGGATGATTGCTGAGTAAGGTACTTATCTATGAATACAGCATAATGTCAATAGTAATCATTTTATTGCTACATATTTTTTTAAAGACCAGTATTATTTAGTTTTACCCTAGTTCCCTAGGATATGTAGTCTCTGGTTCTTGGTCACTCAAGCAGTGTTAGGCATGGGTTCCATCTCTTGGGATGGCCCTTAACTCAAATCTGATATTGGTTGATTACTCCCACAAACTTTTGCCACCATTGTCTTAGCATATCTTGCAGGCAAGATAGCATTGTAGATCAAAGGATTTGTGGTTGGTTTCGGATTTACCTTCTTCTTTTGATTATGAGCAGAGTACTTTCCTGTACAAAAGATCCTGGAATATAGGTGTGAAGGCACAGTGTAGGAACCAACTTGACATCTCTGTGTTCAATGAGCTGAGTAGATGTTGTCTTCAGAATGGAGCTTTGCTGACACTTTGTGGAGAGCCACCTATAGTCTTGACAATAGCTTGGGTTGGTTGGAGGTTCCCATGGAAGCCCCTTGAACTGACAACTCAGTTTAAATGTAACCCGGTCTTGTACTGGATACTTTGTTTGGTGAAAAGAGATGGCCAGGTGGGACTTTGTCTCCTTCATTATTTGGAGATTTCATTTAGGTCATACTCATGTAAATTAAAAATTTCTACATTTTTTATACTCAAATTCAACTTATTTTCATAATCACATATTAGTATAATTTGAACACAGTTTATTCCTACCTTTGGCACAATTCCCAAACTAGACTTCAACTCAGGGTGACCACAGGCATATGCTAAGAAAAGAATAGAAATGTAATTTCACTCAAATATAGAAGTCATATGAGTAGTTCAAATTGACATTTTGATTAATTTTCGAACATTCTGATATTTTTTAGGAACATGATTTTAAAATATTCTATTAAGGACATTTAAAATTTAATGTACTCCTTTTGTAGATTCTAAAATGCAGACATAGTGTGGACTCTACATTGATCAGCAACTGTCCCACAGTTGTACCCTGCTTGACTAAAATGCATAACCTGTGGTGATTTCTTGTTTTGAGAAGAAACAAGAGAGGAGAACCTAGCAGGCAAGGGGTTGATGCTGGCGGGAGTCCCATGTGCAGTTCCAGACTGTGCAGGTGCTGCAAAGCCACAGGCAAGCGGCTTTTTCATGAACTTTTGCCTTAAAGTTGGGTGCCAATTGTAGCACATGTTCTAATTGGTCTTAATAATAAAGACCTGGAGCCAGACCTAAGGGTAAATGCAGAAAAATCAGGGAGACAAAGGACAAACCACTGTACCTCTATGAAATCCTCAGACTGAAAAGAGCGGGTTTATGTCTCCTCTCACCCAATTATATGCCTCTCTCGGCCCAGCCATATCACTTCTTCTCTGTATAGACTTCTATGGTTAACTCGTGGCTAGCTCCATCCTCTGATCTTCAGGCAAGCTTTATTTGTTAAGAGCACAAACAAGATATCACAACAGGCCCACTGATTATAACTGCACATTTTTCTTCCCCTGCACCTAGTCACCATTCCACAAACTCGACTTGATATCATCTAAGTGCATCGAGATATTTGTGCTTATGTAATTGGCTTATTGCATTTAATATAAGTTCTCAATTCAATATTAGATTCATTCAATATTAGAATTTCTTTTTAAAAGCTCAATAGTACTCTATTATATATAAATATATGAATGCGTAATATTATATATATGTGTATATATAATATATTATATATCACATTTCCTTTATCCATTCATCTCTTGGTAGGCATTTAGGATGTTTCTACATATTGACTATTATGAATATGCTGTATTCTCAAAAAAATCAGTTCTGTAACATGAGGACTAGCCCAAAGGTACCATGAGACCAAAGAAAGAGAAGCAAACAGATCTAAACAGAGTGTAATTTATTGGGTGGTTTTCTTATGAAGTGTAGGCCAAGATGGAAACACAATCCTGCAAAGTTGGGTCTACACGAATGGCACCTTTTGGAAGGTAGCTTCACCTTGCCTGGAATACACCCAGATCATCTTAAGCTAGTATTCAAGAGTCAGACACATTCCTAGAGGCAGAACCTGGTGTAAAATTCCACATATCACTCTAAAGTCTTGTCTTTTTATAGTTTTCTGGGAAACTATGCCAGACTAGGTAGGGTTACACTGGAGCAACTGTGGTGGTTACATGTTAGGACAGCTACAGTTCTGTCAAGCTGTATCCATTTATGCTGCAGTAAATTTCAGGAAGTTCTTAGAGAATGCTATTTCAATTCTTTTGAATAAATAGGTAGAAGTGGCATTGTTAGATTGTATAGCAGTTCTATTTCTTACTTTTGGAGGAACCATCTGTTTACAATTATAGCCTACTGACATACATTAATACTTCACCAGTATTGTTCAAGAGTTTTCTTTTCTCCAACCAATGCTTGAATTTAGTCTATGTAATAACAGTTGTGACAATTTATGAGACAGTACCTCATAATTTCAGTTATGTCTTCTTACTTATTACTGATTTGGACATTAGGTGGTGAGGAAGAAATATCATTAAAACTCAGGTTGATTCCTTCAATGTCTGGAGATTATTCCATTGTTAGAGATAAGTTTTCAGATATTTTCTCCTACTTTATGAGTTGATTTTTTTAAAGACAACGTTGTTTTCTGTGCATAAAATTTTGCTTTTATGTAATTCAAAATTTTATTTTTGTGTTACATCATATGGAGGAAGTCACTGTCAAGATCAATGCCCAGGAACTTCCTGTCTGTGTTTTGATTTTGGAGTTACAGAGTTTCTGGTTTTACATTTAAACTGAATTCAAGTTGATCTGTGGATATGTTATCAGATAAAAGGCAGTAGATGGTTCTTAGATTATAAAGTCTTGTGTTCAGTTCATTAAATGCTTCTCTGCCTTAATTTGCAACTACTTTAGGAGTTTACTTTGTTTCTTCTCATTTGATAGTTAAATTGATACAGTTAAGTTTAGCCTTTAAGAATGAGTAAACCAAAGTTTGTATTAATGTTATATGCACCACCAATAAGAAAGTATTTGTCTGATTATTCATATGTTCTACAAAGACTTGCTGCATATATGTTTACTAAGAACCACAATGTCAAAAATAGTCCCTTTTTTCAATGAGATGATGGCTTAGTAGAAAATAAGTTAGGTGAGAAGAGAAAGTATAGAGTAGCTTAAATGCCATATGGAGGTACTAATAATATGCTATTAGGAAATAGAGATCCCCAAAGGATAATTTTTGTGATAAAATTCAAGTTTTTTTAAAAAATTGTTTAATTTAGAAACAATCTTATTTTACATATCAATCCCAGGTCTCTCTCCCTCCTATCCTCCCATGTCCCCCACCCCCCATCCCATCCCTCTCTCCAGGGAGGATGAGGCCTTCCATGGGGGGAATCCTCAAAGTCTGTCACATCATTTGGAGGAGGGCTCCATGTATCTAGACTGAAATAGTATCCCTCCATGGGGAATGGGCTCCCAAAGTCCATTTGTGCAATAGGTATACATACCGGTTCCACTGTCATATGTTCCATAGACTGCTCAGGCCTTCTAACTGGTACCCACATTCAGAGGGCTTGGTTTGGTCTAATGCTGGTTCCTTAGCTTTATGACCGTGGCCTGTGTGCTCTCACTTGGTCGGGTCAGATGTTTCTGTGGGTTTCTCCAGCATGGTCTTGGCACCTTTTCTCATCCCTCCTCCCTCTCTACAACTGGATTCTGGGAGTATGGCTCAGTGCTTATCTGTAGGTGTTTGCTTCTGCTTCCATCAGCTACTGGATAAAGGCTCTAGGATGGCATTTAAGGTCGTGACCAATCTCATTATAGGTGCGGGGCTTTTAAGGTAGCCTCTCCACTATTGCTTAGATTGTTAGTTGGTGTCATCCCTGTAGATCTCTGGATATTTTCCTAGTGCCAGGTTTCTCTTTAAAGCTATAATGACTCCCTCTATTAAGGTATCTCTTTTCTTGCTCTCCTCTATTCTTCCCCCGGCTCAGTTTTCCTGTTCCCTCATATTCTCCTCCCCACTCCTCTTCTCCCCTTCTCTGTTCCTACCTCCATTCCCACCTCCCTGTGCTCACAATTTGCTCAGGAGATCTCGTCCCTTTCCCCTTCTCCAGAGGACAATTTATGTCTCTCTTAGGTCCTCCTTGTTTCCTAGCTTCTCTGGAGGTGTGTATTATAGCCTGGTAATCCCTTGCTTTATGTCTAATATCCATATATGAGTGAGAATATACCATGATTGTCCTTTTATGACTGGGTTACCTCACTCAGGATGGTTTCTTCCAGTTCCATCCATTTGCCTGCAAATTTCAAGATTTCATTGCTTTTTCCCTTTGAGTAATACTCCATTGTGTAAATGTACCATATTTTCTCTATCCATTCTTTGGTTGAGGGGCATCTAGGTTGCTTCCAGTTTCTGGCCATTACAAATAACACTGCTATGAACATGGTTGAACAAATGTCCATGTTGTGTGAATGTGCATCCTTTGGGTATATGCCCAAGAGTGGAATTGCTGGATCTTGAGGTAGACTGATTCCCATTTTCTTGAGAAACGGCCATACTGATTTCCAAAGTGGCTATATAAGTTTGCATTCCCACCTCACATAGTTTTTGCAAGATCTGTTTTCTGCAAAGCTTTAGATGTTATGGATCTGTGAGCTTTGTGGGAGAGGAAGTGGGGGAGTGGTATTGAATAGTGTTGTTGAGTACTGGACAAAGAAGCCTTGGTGAGAAATGAGAAATACTGTTGAGTTGCTGCTGGTTGACCATTGGAGGGATAAAATGAGAAAGGCCTCTCCTGTATTGATGTCACTTCTAAATAGAAAGCATACCAGGAGATACAAATAATTTAAACAGTTCATATGCTTAGATGCTCTGTTGTTTTTGAGACTATTTTCTGATATGAAAAGGCAATCACAGCAATATTGAGCTATCTTCACATACTTGGCACATTCAGTACTACAATTTGATCAGCTTTTGTATAGTCACAGAATTGAGACATCACTGTCACAATTGTTAACCATTGTCATCTCCTCAAAGAGGAGGTCTTTATGCTTTATGTATCAACCCCAGATCAAACAACTGTTCTTTCTTTTTCTTCTGTTGGGACATGAATGAATTTTTTACTATACAAATACAAGGTATGTAACTTGATAATGTTGTATGTTTATATATATATATATATATATATATATATATACACACACACACACATATATATATGTCGCATAGTTAACTACTTTTTGCTATTTTAATGTGTGTGTGCACACGTTCGTGTGTACATGCTTGCATGTGCATATGTGTGTTGGCTATGGCAATCATGTGGGGATCAGAGGATAACTTTTAGAAGTTGGTTCTTGCCTTCTACACTGTTGAGGAAGTGTTTCTTGGTAATTTCTGTCGTAAAGCAGTGCACTTCAGGCTAGTTGGCCCATGAACTTCTCACTCCACCTCTCTCGTCATGGTAGGAATACTGGACTTTTTGTTTTGTTGTTGTTTTCACATAATTAACCACTTTAAAATTTTCAGTTTTATAGGATGAATATTTTGGATATTGGACATAGAATTTTGGCTTCAGGCAATAATATTTACCATAGATTTAGAATTCTTTTAATGAAGATCCTAAGGGTCCTGCACGCACAGACAGGAGATACACACACACACACACACACACACACACACACACACACAGAGAGAGAGAGAGAGAGAGAGAGAGAGAGAGAGAGAGAGAGAGAGAGAGAGAATATGTTTTATATGCAGATATACAGAGCATCACTTATTATAAAGAACCATGTACAACTGAGTAGTATGGATCATTCCATGGAACAAATGTGATGAGCCTAAATTTATTGATCACACTCACTGAAATTACATTTAGAAACAGTTTAGCTGATTTAAAAAATTGTGCTATGTTGTTAAGTAAAATATTAATTTGTGCACATGTCCTAATTTATATAAAATTGTACTTATGTAACATGCTCATTACAAAAATATAACACAAACATTTTACCACATAAGGTAGATTCTGGAACAAAATGATACAAATTACTGACATTTGTTTATATTCCTCTTTTCCAAATTTCCTCTAGATTCACATTACATGCATGGAAAAGGAAAACAGACATTAAAAAATATAAATCTGTTAAAATTGGTAAAGTGTGAAAAATTATCCTGAGTGAGGTAACCCAGACCCAAAAAGACAAACAAAAAGTACATACTCACTTACAAGTGGCTATTGGCTCTAAAATAAAGGATAGCCATGCTAAATCCACAGACTCAGAGAGGCTAGGTAACAAGGAGTGCTCAAGGGCGACCCTCGGCTTTCTCTGGGAAGAGGAAATAGAAGAGATTTTTCTGGGTAGACTGCAGTGGGTTGGTATGGAAATATGAATGATTGGCTGGGGGTGGGGCAGAGGGTGAGAGTACTAAAAGAGCTGACTGAAAGGGGGCGTATTTCAGGGACAGGTAGAAACCTGGTCAAGGAAAATGCCCAGGAATCTAAGAGGATGACTCCAGCTAAGACTCAGAGCTAAAGGAGATATGTAGCCTGAGCTTACCACCTCCTGTCACAAGCAAGTCTTCTAGTGGAGGAATTGGGACACAAATTCAGACACATAACTTTGTCCTGTCCATGGATGTGGACGGGGTAAGGGTAAGGGTAAAGTTGACCCAGAGATTGTGGGAGTGGCTGATCAATGACTGGTCCAGCCTGAGACTCATGCTGTGAGAGTGAGTCCACCACTGACACTGCCTGGAGCACAAGGACCCCCAGGCTGGATGGCCCAGAGACCTAGGAGAGAACCAAACATGATTGGAGGGGGGAAAGTCAATATAATGACGGCTAATGATATTCTGTTATACTCATAGATTGATGCCTAGCCCAGTAGTCATCAGAGAGGCTTCATCCAGCTCCTGATGGAAACAGATGCAGAGACCCACAGCCAAATATTAGGCCGGCTCAGGGAATTTTGCTGAGGGGAGGAGGAAAGGATGAGTCAGAGGGGTTAAGGATGCTGAAAGATAAGCCCACAGAATCAACTAACCTGTGCTCATAGGGGCTCTCAGAGCCTGAACTGACAACCAGGGAGCCTGCATTTGACTTGACCTAGGCCCTCTGCATATATGTGACAGTTGTGTAGCTTGGTCTTCTTTTGGGAATGCTAACAGTGGGAGCAGGTGTGGTCTCCAACCTTTTTACTGGCTTTTGGGACTCTACTTACTCCTCATGTTGGGTTGCCTTGCCCAGCCGTAATACATGGGGAGGTGCTTAAACGCACTGTAACTTGATATGCCATGTTTTGTAGATACCAGTGGAAGACCTGCCCTTTTCTGAATAGAAAAGGAGGACAAATGGATTGGGGTGCAGAGGGCAGGTGTGGATGAGGGACATAGAAGAGAGGAGGAAGGGGAAACTAAGGTCTGGATGTAAACTAAATAGATAAATGGTAAAGTGTGGTTTTGCCATAACAATGCAAATTTAGGAGCTTTCTGTGATGGATAATACTTATGGGAGTTGATAGGAATTAGACTCACCTAGGAGACAAGTATCTGAGTATATCCATAAAGGTAGTTCTTGATTGGGCTAACTGATAATGGAAAATTTACCCTAAACGTGGGTAGCAGCACTCACTGGGCTAGGGTTCCGAACTCACAAAAAAGGAAAAGCAATCTGAGGGCAGTGTTTGCCACTCTCTGCTTCCTAACAGGATGCCATGAACAGGTTGCCTGGTTCTCTGGCAGTCATACATTCCTGTCATGGAGGACTGCACCCTTAAAACTACAAAGTAACATAATTCCTTCCTTTCTTTAGCTGTTTCGCCAGTTACTTTGTCACAATAAAAGGGAAAGTGACTAATAGGCCTTCTCTTGGCTGAGTTCTCATCCTGAGCATGTAATAGAGAATGCTCTGTATTACTGTCACGAAAGAGCATTTATTTCAGAACTTGGCCAAAACTGAAACTTTACATTTCCTTTTCTGTAAGGACAAAAGGGTTCCAAGAACCCTTCCATATCCCCATTTTGATGACATGATCTCCCCCTCCCCTGGTATTGGCAGTGCAAGGAAAAGGTTTCATCTCCACCCCAATACACATAGTATCAATACCCGTATTCCAAGTGGATCCATTACAAAGAGGGACATTGAGGAAGATCCACAGTACACTCTGAGGTGCCCAAGGACCATCCCACTATGTGAACTCTAGCTGCATGAATCCACTTTTTTCTCTGTATGAGATTCACACAGTGTCCAGCTTCCCAGTGCCCAAAGGACAATGGCGTTGTCTCAGGCCTGTCCCTTGAAATCTCAACAATTGGGTTGCTTAAACATGGACTGATTATTGACTCTACCACTTGACATGCCAACATGAATGGGGGAAATTTCCCAAAGCCTCACTCTAAAATGAAGAGGTCTATGTAAGCAGTGGCTCCTGAAAGAGGAGAATCAGTTTTCTTCTGAGACAGACCTCCTGATAGGCTATCCAATCCAAAGTGTCACCTTACACACATGTACATACACCAATATACCACTAAATGGACTCAATAGTGTGTGTGTGTGTGTGTGTTTATGAACAAGTATAGCACATAATAATTAAAAAAGAGTCCATAAATTTGAGAGGGAGTGAGGGGGACAGAGGAGAAACTGGAGCAGGAAAGGGGGGGGTCAAAATTATGTAAATACAGTACTCATGTATGAAGTTCTCAAAATAAATTATTTAAATAGATGTACAGATACATGCACGGTAGACCAAAATGTTCTTGAGATTTCTCTTGATCTCATAGGTACTGACAGATTTTTAATATGCTCTCTTATTCCCAAAAGGAAACTTGCATACTAGAATGAGGACATGACAGTGTCACCAAGTTTATATTTAGTGGTGAGCCACAATCATTGTATTTATTTCCATGCTCTTTCCTTTGAATATCATTCTGATCTCAGATGCAGCTCTCCATATAAATTAGATGCTGAGATAAAAGGGAGAGATGATAAAGAACTGGAGGAAACCCTCAAGAGAGCAGGTTCAAGATCAGCACAGGGTCTGGAGCTCACTCCATATTTCTGCCTTTTGACGCTGACTGTGACAGCAATGTGATACTTCCAGATTCCCAGGTGAAGAGAGCAAATGTGAATACCCACTAAACATTCGTATGGTAAAGAAAATGCTCAACACCGATCTCCTAGCTGTTCTATAATTTTCTATTAGTTACTTATAGGTGTATTTCCCCAAGGTTCTTGAGAACATTCAAAATGTCTGAGCATCTTCTGGCCACACATAACAAAGAGTCTCTACCAATGAGAGGTGGATTTTTCTTTATTCTTTCTCTTTTTTTCATTTATATCTGAGGTACACAAGAGTCAATAGTGGTTTTCTTCAACAATACTTCTACTTTATTCCTTCGATAAATTTCAAGTATTTCCAGTTCATTGGAGTTTAATGCCCTATTAACCACTTCTTGGTATTCTTTCTTTCTGATCTAACATATTCTTGAATGATTTGGGCACAAAACTATGTGTTTTTTTCACTCATGTATTCTTAACAACACCTTTGGCCATGTATTCACCCGTCTCACTTCATTCGCAGCCTCCTCACCTCTAGCAGTCCTCCTTTCTCATCCTGTTCAGGGGTCATCCTCAGTGTACCACCTGTTACCCTATTATCATCAATGACTGTAGTGCCTCCATAATCTGCATTCCATGCCTCTACTCCTTCAGGATTAAGGTCCTCTCTTTCACAAGCATGAAGCTTCATTGAAAGTGTCACAGCCCTCTTCCTCATGTTCACTCACTTTCTCACACTGTAGACTGCTGACATCAACCACACCTGTATCCTGTTAGTCTATTTATTGTCACAATAGCACACTGTGGTAGATCCCTTTACTGCTCAGTCTTCACTTCTGTTTGTCATATTTTCTCTATAGCATAGCATATACCATTTTATTCTCACTCTTCTGAAAACTGTTCTTCCATGGCCACTTTTGGTGCCAATCACCAGCTCAGTGGTGTTTTCTTTCTTTGAGTTATGTACCCCTTGCCAGTACTTGATAAGAAGGACCATATGCTACGTCTTAGCTCTTTCCTCTTGGCTTCAGTGGAATTATTTGCTCTAAGTGTCTTCTCTTGTGCTTGTGTCCAAATAGGAGCCCGATCTGTGGTATGGTCCTTGGATTTCTGCTCTTCTCCAGCTGTGTAATCTTACCTGGACTTCATGTCTTTAAGTATGCCTACATTGCTGTGACATTAACCTGAATGTTTTCTAAAGTAGACTCTCTATGAAAGCCTAGAATTATCATGTAGGTGTTGAACACGGCTGAAGGGTAGCTTTTTATTTCCCGTCCCTATCAAGGCTTGTTCCTTTCAGTTTCCCTTTGCCATTAATGAACTCATTTCCTCCTTGCAGTTGCTTGCTCGTGTCCCAGAAAAGAAGTAATTCTCATCTCACCTCCAACAAATTCCATGCATTCTGTTTCTTGAATCTGGCCATGTTTCCACATTTCCATGGCAACCTTCCTAGAACATAAGCTACCTTATGGATCCCTGCATTGGCTCAACAGTGTTTAATTTAACTTGCCTTCTCACTGTCTCCCTTTAGTTTGTTTTCCATACAGTAGTTTTTGAGTGACCTATAGGACAAGTTAGACTGCATCTCTCTAGTTAGAACTGTCCAATAATTTACCCTTGTACTCACAATAACTCTGAACAAAAATCCTTGCCAGTCTCTAACCTTATCTTCTATCCTTACCTTTGTTGCTTTGTTCTGCCTAATCCCTTTCCAGTTTTTTTCAAGTATACAAGATTCCTGGCTCTTGACATTGCTGCACTTGCCCTGTCCTCTGCTGTTTGCCGCAGAGGTCCAGCTAATTGACACCCTTGGTTTCTCAAGTCCCATCCAGTTTATTTCCAGTGGTGGTTTTCATGTTAATCCTACTCTTCCCTGGCCCTTATACATCTCAAAAAACTGTTTTATCCTCTTCATAGCTATTATTTCTTCTTATTGTTCTTTATACTGAAGATTATGCCCCTTGATAGGAGCTGCCTTGTTGCATTTTCGACTGGGAGAACAGAAAGGAGGGTTGGGGACAAAGTAGAAGTTCCAGTGCTGTGTTTCAGGCCTCCTGAGACAGGACTGCTCCTCTGTGCTCCTTCTCACCTGTAAGCCTCGATTCTAGGGTTACTTTAGTTTTCATGAGATGTTCTGCTCTCTTGCACACTTTCACAACCTTTGCTTGAGTCTTACTCGGTTTCTTATACTCAAAACAAAGTGGTGTTTAGAACTCTTGCTCACAAGGACATATAATTCTATCTCAAACCAAGTCTATCTTGTGAGATAGACTTAAAGGCTTTTGGTTTCAGAAAAAGACAAAGACCTTCTGTTCCTACTCATTAAGAATCTCAGTCTTTATGACCCCAAATTGGTAGTTTGTGCTCTGGCTCCTTTTCCCATCATTAGTTAATAACAGACACATACAGAGAGAGCTTTATTTATGTATTTAAAAGTTTTTCTATAAGAATCTACCACAAAAATTATCAAAATAATGAACATATCTGTCACCTTAAAATATTTTTTGCAACTTCATTGTAATCCTTTACAATTCCCACCCTATGTGGCACATAGACACACACTGCTGGTTGCTTTTTCTTAAATCTTTATTGAAAAGAAATTTCAGACAATATATTCTGATCAGCTCTTGTAAGTCTCCCCATAACCTTCCCAGCTCCCCATCCATGCAACTCTATGCTCTTTTTTCCTTCTTTTTAGAAAACAAACAGGCAGACAAAAACCCAAATAAATCATAACTAAAAACACAAGGAACACACATACACAAAACCCTTAAAAATACAAAATTGAAAACTAAATATATAAGCAAAAGTCCAGTAAGACAGACAGAAAGAGAAAAAGAGAGAGAGAGAGAACAAGAAAATATGAAAGAAAGAAAGAAAGAAAGAAAGAAAGAAAGAAAGAAAGAAAGAAAGAAAGAAAGAGAAAGGAACAAAGCAATATAAGAAAAATAGGATCAGATACCAGAGTTCATTTTGTATTGGCCATCTACTGCCAAAGTCTCTGGCCTTGCTCTAGCTCTACTTGAAGTCTCAGGTGACAACTAAAGGGACCCTTCCCACTACTAAGCCTGTAATGTGAATGATATTTTAGACTTTGACAAGTCATATTCATTGTGCTCTTCTTCTTCTTGAAGTCCATTTCAGTGGTAATGAAGTAAAAGCAGGCCACAGTTTATTGTGGCTCTTGCAAAGAACATGAGTTCAATTTCCTGCACACATATAGCAGTTCACAATCATCTGTAACTCTAGGCCCAAAGGATCTAGCATGCTTTTTTTTTGCTTCACTGGGCATCAGTCTTGCATGTGGTACACATACAAACATGCAGGCAAAACACTCATACAAAAAAATAAAAATTTTAAAAATGTGAAAAAGTGAGAGAAAATTTGGCCCCCTCTAACTTTCCCTAGAGTCTACTGTTTCTTTAATGATCTTGAGATTGCTGCTGGCTTTGTTTTGTCTCATATGTACCTTATACTTTCCATTTGCTTGTCTTAACTACAGAATCCAAAATTAACATGCAAAGTATAGAATAAGTCATATAGTATTTACTTCTAAAATTGGGTCATTTTTTTTGACTCAGTATGGCAGAACATGGTAGTTAAATGACAAATCCCTTTATATAAACATTCCATTATATAATCCTCAGTTTCTTTATTTGTACTGGAAAAAAAACCTACAACACATATTTCCTAGTGTTTTATGATATGTGACTTTGAGAAAGCAATTGACTGGACCAGCAGGCATTAAATGAATATTTGATATTATTAGTATAAATACGATTATTGACACATAAAAAGTTTGTACTATTTACTTCTAATATAAGTTACTGAGGCATTATAGTAACACAATAATATCACTTACTTTGCTTTATGGCATTAACATTGTAGCTTAAAGTGAAGCAGAAACTAGACTAGTTCCACATGTGTGTGCATGTGTTTGTGTTTCCATATATTTAGAGTTATCTACCTAAAGAAATGAGGTTTGTTATAAATTAGATACTTGTAAGCAATTAAAAGGTTAACAAAAAAGTTAATGTCCAGAATACTGACAAATGCTAGGGAGGGTGTCAAAAAACAGGTTCCTCTAGTCATTGCTGGAGTGAGAGCAAACTACTACAGTCACTTTAGGACACAGTTCTGCAGCTTCTTATAAAATTAAACATACTTTTATCCTGTGATCTGGCAATCACACTACTTGGAATTTTCTTAAAGACACTGAAAACATGTACACACACACACACACACACACACACACACACACACACACACACACACACACACACACACAAAGCATTCTGACATTTTTTGTGGTAACATTTCTATTCATAATTGATAAATCTTAGAAGAAACCATGTTACCCTTGAATATGTGAATGGATCAGCAAACTGCAGTACATTTTGACATTGAAATTAATCACTGCTAAAAGGAAATTATGGTTAGAGTTTCTTTCCAGCCTGGTGCCACAGCCATTTAGTCCCAAATAAACACACAAATACTTTTATTAAATAGAAACTGTTGACCCATGGCTTAGGCTCATTATTGGCTAGCTCTCTTTTAACTATTAACCCATTTCTATTAATCTACATATTTCCATGGGGTCTTATCTTACCAGAGAAGGGTGAAAACCTGTTACTCCTTTCTCTGCTACATGGCGTCTCTTTGCAGCCTCTCTCCAGCATTCTCCTCCTTTGGTAGCCATACCTATAATTCCTGCCTGGCTACTGGCCAATCAGTCTTTTATTTATCAACCAATAAGAGAAACATATATACAGAAGGACATCCCCCATCAGGAAATAAGCTATTGGGCCAAAAGAAGACATGGAGGAAGCAGGTGTATATTCTAAGAGAAAAGGGCAAAGCTCAGGGACAATGAAAGGATTTGTGTTGTCAGGGGTTACAAGGTATTAAGGGATGAATTGGTGGGATGTGGGAGTTTTAGGGCTGTGGAACTACTGTTTGACACTAATGTGTTGTATGCATGTATTTATACATTTTCCAACATTATAAACTATACAATACAATGGTGCACACCAATGTAAACTGTGCAACCAGGTGATAGCATCGTGTCCATGAAGGCTCCATAGTTGTGAAGTGGATGCCATGCTGCTAGGGATGTTTGGCTGTGAGTGAAATTGTGCCTACCAGGACAGGAGGTATGTGACAAATCTTCATACCTTTCTCCAGATATCATTGTGAATCCAAAACTGTTCCAAAAATAAAGTCTCATGAAATCTTCAAAATAATTTCCCATTGTTAGCTCAGGAAGTGTCATCATCTCATCTGACCCTTTCACTTTCCAGCTTTTAACTGTATTGTTCTGAGGACTGAATGCTTTGCTTAAGACTTCCTTCTCTCATGGTGAGGACATTGTGTAGACTGGGTGCTTATAATCTCCATGTGGCTATCACTGTCCTTAATATCTTGATTTTTTTTAATGTCAAGGGAATTGCTGCAGAATACTTGGACATAAATCCAGTCAGAAAACTTAACTACCTCAAGGAGTATGATATTGCAAAGTGAACTCTGGGAGACTTCACTTACAAAATTAAGTATATTCTTATCAGAACTTACAAGATTTCACATGAACAGAGCAATGTTAATATTAAGCTTACTCTTTTGAGCTCAGTGAAGGAATTGTTCCCCTTGGTAGGCATTTGAGTTCATTCTTACTGAATATATTCTCTTAAAATCTGGTCTGACAAGTAAAGTCATAACTTGCCTCATTGTTGGGCAGCTGCAAGCCTCAACAGCCCTCAAGCCATGGGATTGTGAAGGGGAACAGTTGCTATTGCAATTTACTATTGTAAGCTATTGTTTGGTGGGTATTAAGTACATTTTTAGCTAAGTTCTATGTTCTATTTCAGTGGTTTAGTGGATTTGTTGGAATGAAACTCTATCCTGAGTTTAGACACATTTGTATTTGGCATGCTTTTTCAGCAAAATCTGAAATGGCTTTTAGCTTCTTGATTGCCCACCTGAGAGATCATCTAAAAGGCAGAGCAGGGGAAGCCACAGCTCCCTCTGTATGTGGCAGAAGAACCTTTTCGACCTTTTCCTACCACAATTGTACTATGCTTATTTCTTGGCAGACCCCAGCCTGGGTCTGTGTGGGATATGGAGACCACTGCCCTCTTTAGACTGCTACTTGTGACAATCCAGAACAGAGATCTGACAAGCTGAACTATATGCGTGCCCAAGATGAACACTGGATCGTGGGAGGCAGTCACATTCAAAGCACCCTCAAGCATTTCCTGGGAGTTGTTCCAAAATAGCCTCTGGACATGTTCTGTTCCACCATCATAAGGAAAACATTGTGCGATCTCTAGGATCCTGCTGCCTGGTTTTCAGTCTTCAAATAATTTATTTAGATGTTTTGTTTTTTTCTCACTTCCTTAAAAGTCTGGGGCAGTATCAAACATGGAGTGAACTGTTTTGTCATCATTTCTATCCCAGGATATTCAGTGTTGGCCAACAGCCTTACATGCTTTGCTCAGGCTGTCTTGACATTGCCCTTTCTCATTCATTCTGTCTTCTCTCTCTGTTGTTCCAAATACCAGCAGTTTAGTCATGGGGACACTTATCAAAAAGACATTAACCAAACTAGTTATCCAAACTGCAGAGAACTCTCTATTTGGGACTATGTGGCATGTCAGATTATGGCTAGGAGGCAAGTTGAACTCAGATTGCCTAAGAAATGTATAGAAAATGTGTAAAATTTTCTTAAATGATATCTTAACAGGCATGTCTTGCCTCTGTGAAGACAGGAGTAAGATATCTTGAGCAACGTGAGTGTGTGTGTGTGTGTGTGTGTGTGTGTGTGTGTGTGTGTGAGTGAGTGATCAAAGAAGGTAGTATATACAGAAAGTAAGGACCTGAGTTGTTCAGATGACCTCACTCCTACCCAGAACTAGACTTTCAGTTACAAGACTGTGATGAAGAAAGGTCAAGAGTACTGAGGGACGGGCAGAGGAGCATGTCACCTGGTGCCCTTTCAGATCATCTCCCACCCATGATCCAAAGCCATTTTCCCATGCACACAAAGTATAGATGTTAGAAATATAGATACATGCTTAAGAGACAGACAGGTTCATATGTGCAAATGAGTAATATGAACTGGTACTCAAGCTTCTCCGAAAAGATTTTATTCTTTATTGCAATATAAAGTATGCTTTATTGTTTAGATGACTCCCAAGGTATCATCCGAGAAAATAAAAATATTTAAAACATTTCCTCAATGTTATTAATTTGAAGCAAATTATACTTTTGGGTGATAACACTTTGACAGTCTTGTAGAAGATGATTAGGGATAACATAAATCCCTTGTCATTGTTAAAAATTTCTCCTTAAAAATATGAAAAGATAAAGAAAAGAATTCACTTGTGAGTTTCTTTGTAATCAGCCCATGGAGGGTTTCACTGACCCACGTGAGGATGCAGGAAGGGATGGCACTCACATCTATCTGTGTGGGAACACAGACATGGACTTGGAAGTCAGAGCCTGAACTTGAATATTAACTTGGCAACTTTACTAATAATAGAAGAAGACTTTAGTGCCTCCACTCACAATACAAAGCATGAACAATCTCTTAGAAAGTGTCTGCGTAAGAGTAGCACTAATACCAGTGCTGTTGCCCATGGCTGTGGATAATCCAGTCACTACCCTTCTCATCATCTTCATTATAGGAAGCATTTGATCTCATGTGTGCCTGCATGCCAAGTGTCTTATCTTTATTCATTTTCAAAATTTATTTGATTTCATACTTTTCTTAATGTTATTTCATTTTTTTGTATCATGGTGGATAAATATAACTACTTTTACACAAAGATCCAGGAAATATCTAGGGTTCCCATAAGAAAATTAAATAATGAAAATGTGAGCATGGTGAACAGTGTCATTATATCTTGAGTGTATTTGGCTAAATCTCGGGCTGCAGATGACATTTAGGTGTGCTGTCTGCACTTAATTTAAATAGGCTGTTTAAATACGTTCCTCAAGCATGCTTCTGACCCACATGCCTTCCAAGCCTAGAGAGAGTGAATTCCCTATGTCAGACCATTCCAGCTGCATCTCAGCAGGCTTTCAAGGGACAGGAAGGGATGAAGTCTGGCCAACATCATGAAAGACACCACCCCAGTTATTTTTGAAATCTAAAAGAGCAGAGGAAAGATTTCAGTTTTGGTCTCCTTAGGGGTTACTCCAATCCTTTGCTGGGTATCAGTTGGCTTTTGAGTTACAAATGATTTTAAAGTGATCTTTAGAAATCCACAAATGAGGTAAGGTGAAAGACTAAACTGCTTCCCCCCTAAAATCAGGAACAAAATTGTGTCTGTTCTTGTCATTTCCATTCTGGCATTTCTGCATGGAGCAGTTTAACAAGAAAGTAAAACAAAATTCATCTGGTTATAAGGCAATAGTAAAAGTCTATTTGTAGGGAGTTACTTTTTGTATAGATCTATACTTAGATAATCCCCCCTCAAAAAATGCAGCAAAAATGTTATTTGAGCTAAACAGTTTAGTAAAATAGCAATTCACAGTACAGAAGCCAGTTATATTTTCATACACAAACAAGGAAAAAACAAGATATGAATTGGAAACACTAAATCTATTTTCAGTTAAGTTCCAAAAGAATGCAATACATAGGAGTAAACTTAACAAGGTAGGTATAAAACTTTCTTAAACTACTACAAAACCCTGCTGAAAGGGATTATGGATTCCCTGCTTAGACTGAAAGGCATATTGTGTTAACACCATGGAGAGCTGCTGGTTTGGTGTGTTCCTTACCCAAACTCAGATGATTTTCAAATGCAGACAGAACTTTGAGGGACCCTCAACAACTAAAATCATCCTGAAGAAGAGTAACAACTTTGGATAACTTATGCTTCTCAATTTCTAAGCATACTATAAAGCTGATGTGATTACCAGTGTGCTGGAATGAAAATAGACACAGGTTCATTAGGTACAATTAAGAGTCCAGAAATAAAGCCCAATGTGTATGATCAATTGACTTTTCAGTAAAGGTTACAAAACAATTCCTTAAAGCAGAAATATTCTGTTTCCTATATATGGTACTGGGATACATAGATTCACATATGTAGAGGCAGTTGGATCCCTACCTCATGCAATGTTCAAAGTAATGACTCAAAACGAATAAGGTACCTAAATATTAAAGCAAAAATATAGAACTTTTAAAGAGAAAAGGTAGAAGAAATCTTTAGCAACCTGATTTTTGACAATAGTTTTTATATGTCACATCAAAAGTAAGTAAACAAAGAAACATCAACAAATTGAACTTCACCCAAACTAGGAACTTTTGATTTTAAAGGAAAATATCAAGGAAGTGAAAAGAATCCAATAGAGGGGGAGAAAAGTTTGGTAAATTTTCTATCCAACAAGAAACCTGAATCTAAAATATATATGTAAAAATTTTGTACAATCCAATAATAAAAAGAAAACCACATTTTTAAAGTCAGAAAAATATCTGACTAGACAGTTCTTAAAACTCACTGTATGGAAGGTTAAGAAGAGCATGAATGAATGCTCAGAGTCATTAATCATTACAGAATGCCAACTAAAACCATGTGAGACAGCACTCTATATCCATTGAGAGATCCCCAGTAAACAAGCCAGCTAACACAGTGTGGGAAAGGTGTTGGGATGTCAGAACTCTCATACACTGTTGATGAATATGAACCATGAATTATAACACTTCAAAACAATTTCTTAGTTCCTCGGACAACCGTGGGTATTCCTAAAAGATCCAGCCATTCTACTCCTAGATACACATGGAAGAGGAATGAAGACAAATATTTATCATCTAGTAAGTACAAAAATTAAATGTGGCATACTCAAATGACAAAATATTAATCACTATTAAAATTAAACCACTAATACATGATATAAGTTCATAGAGCTTAAACATAACCATCATAGGTAATATTGATCAGTAGTAAAGAACAAAAGAGTGATTGTATGATCCTAGCATTTAAAAAAATGTCTAAAATGGAAAAAAATTGTAGAGACAAGAAAGTAGATGAGTGAATTCCTGAGAGGGAGAATTGGGAGTACAGAGTGACAACTGTTAGTTATGGTACATCTCTTGAGGGTGATGAAAACATCTTGGATTGTACTAATGATGGCTGAACTGTGATGATTGCACTGTCCTCTGTGAATGAATAAATAGTATGATATACCACATACCTTAACAAATAAAGTGATTTTAAGTATTCGGGATAGGACATGACTTTGTTCCAGTCATCTAATGTCCTCTAATGTTCTGTAATTTGGTCAGGTCACTGAGCTTTCACTAGAAACCCTGCTTGCTGTGTTGTGCTTGAGGCACCACCATGTATGCTCATGGAGGAGCTGGGGGCTCAACATAGGGATTCCTCAGAGTAAAGCAGATGTTCTCTGTACACTGCTAGTGTGGGAAGTTTTACAGTGGAAATTTGCTACTCCTAACAAGTGTTTACCTTGGAGTGCTGTCTTTAAATAACCCAATGAAATTATGCGCTGGGCAACTGAATATATCAAGCACCAAATGTATTGCAAAATTGATGAATTGATATTAAGCAACATTTTAGAAAAGATGAATGCCAGAGCCCCCACCCCCACCCACATGGGAAATGTAACTACTTTAACAATTAGATCGTCAGTTATTTGTGTGTGTGATATAGAGAGTGACTAGCTCTTTTTCTTTTTCTGTTTTTTTTTTTTTTTTTTTTTTTTTTTTTTCTGAAACAGACTTGGGATTCCAGTATTTCAGCTGAGCATAGTGGGTGTTCTTAGGAGAGTGGATTCCCAGGGAAGCAGGGCTCAGGACAGTGTCCGAAGTTTGCTGAATTTTAAGATGTGAAGTTTCAGTTCCTTTTTTTTCTTTTTCAGCCAGCCTCTTTCAAGGCAGTACAAGTTCATTATTACTGTCTGTTTTTAAATCAGTGGCAGTGTCTAGTTTCTTTGTTAGATGGTATTTCCATAGTGCTTTTTCTTAAAAGCAATGAAAAAAAGTAAACTCTAATTTCAAAACTTTTGATATGTGGTTCAGTCATATAAGGAAAAAACATCTTTTTATTGGTCAATATGAAATGTTGTAACAATTGTTTTTAAAAGTTTCCAAGATAATATTAGGAGATTTTCCATCCCCTTTTATCCCATGTGTTCTAGAAGTGCCCCCCAGTGGGGCATTTGGCTAGTCATTCCTGTAAAACACAAATAGGCTTGTTGCAGATTTGGAAGAATTTGATTACTGTTTCTGTGATTCACATTTTTGGTTCAGTTGGATGTAGTAAATCTATGGAATATTCACTTGGAGTCTGGGATATCTGTCTGTCTATCTGCCCTGAGGGAAAAGAGCCCTAGTGAGAAAGGCACAACCTACTGAGTGAGAGATGTGTATGTTCCCGTCCAATCCTGACAGCCAGTCATGGAAACAGGCTCTGTGCCGGAACCAAGAGACTATTCTGTGTGCCACTCACAGGAGGCTAAGCTCCACCCCGAAGTGTGGCTGCCTTTGTCATTTTAATTGGTCTGTGTTTGTGAAGTGGGGCCTCTATTTACTTATAGCTTGGGGCTTGTGTTTACCAAGCCTGGTGGAGGCCAAGTGACAGGGCTCCTGCAAGCTCTCCCGCTGTATCTTGAGGCACTTTTCTTTTCAGTATCGGTGCTGTCTAATGCGCGAGCTTCTGTGAAGCAAGCGCAGGAGGGTACAAGGCCTACAGGGAGGAATTACACCTAATTACTCAAATAATTGCTAGGCTGTTGCCTTCTTAGTCACTGAAAATAATTTCCAGGTCCCTGGCTTTTATAGATAGTCTTCTAGAGGCAGGAGGACACAGCCCCCTTTTTAACTCAGCCCATTCACTCACAAAATCAGAACACTCGAGCCTGCAAAATTAATAAGCACCACTTCCATTACATATATTTTAGGTTGTTGTTGCCGTGGCGATAAAGTCAGGGACATTGAATCTCCTCTGTTGAGCCATTGTTATCATCCCTGGCCATCTGCTGCAGAGGAGTGATATTCCATCTCATTTGCATGATGACTGATATATGGGCGGTTTGGAAGGACATATGCCACAGCAATCATGTGATGAAAATTAAAGTGAAAGTTTTGGGCCCAGAGCCGAAAAAAATCTGTGTGTGCGCATGAGGCTGTTGATGTGCAAATGTGGATCATATTGAGAAGGTCTGAATAGGGAGGTGTGACGTAAGGAGGGCTGCACGCAGGTGCTTATCTCCAAGCCGTCAAAGGCACTGGATGGCATATCATGGAAACTACCTTTCAAGGCAACAGCTTTAGTGTTTCCTGTCAGCACACCAGGGAGGAGAGAAATAGTTTTGGAAACACACAAAAAAGTAAGTTTAAAACTTTTTACCGCATTCTATTCACCCTAATGTTTAAGAGCTCAGACAGTGAGCAAGTTTTCAGGTCTTGAGTTGTTAGTAGTTACTTTTGTTTCTGATTGTGTGGCTGTGTTTTGTGCGCGTGGGGGGGGGGTATTTCTAAAGGCTGAAGCGCCCATGGTTTTTATTGCTGTTTGCTTTGGTTTCTGTTGTGCTGTACATTTGGCATGATTTTAAATTCATTTACCACCACCCACCTCCACTTTCTCACTCTCCTCCAAAAATGGGACATTGAGAAGGAGTTCAGAATAAAATACCACGGTGCAATTACATTTAAGCTGTGTCAGCTACTGCCTTTGTTCATATGTATTCGTGAAATATGTGAATTTGTAACAGAAAATACTTGATATGGGACAGTACACCTTTTTTTTTTCTCTGCAAGCAAAGTAAAGTAGAACTAATTGATGAGCTCACAGAAATTATCAGTGAGATATCATGTCTTACAGTCTTTATTTAGAATTGAAATCTTTGCTAGGCTGAGTTGTTAATGCAATTTTGGATTAATAGCCATTATCTTTTTTGTTTTTTTAAAAAAAGGGTTTCTCGATTCTTTCTGAAAAGCCAGAACCCTGGTTTCAACTGCATATAAGAGAAAAAGTTTGTGGGCAGTCTCTAAGATATTTAAATTCGTGAGTTGGGTGTATATAGGATCGGATTTGAGTATTCAAAGAAGTGAACAAGACTAGTCTTTAAAAAATGACAGTTCATTGTTGATAGATGTGCATGGCAGGGGAATTTCAGAAGTCAGAGAGTAATACTTTAAAAGCAGAACACTCACCTTGAACAAAATTTTACAGAAGGATGATTTCAATGAAATATTACACAGGAATAGGGAGAACTTTGTCACACCTTAATGAGCAGTACTTTACCTCATATTCCCTTTGTCAACAAAACACCTGTTAAGAGTGCTTGCTTTGATGTACATTGGAATAATCAAAGTTTCCTGTGTCTTTTCTTTCACTTTTAGAGAACACAGCAGCTAATAGACAAACTGTACAATGTAATGGCTCTAGTCTTGTTTTATTTTAGGAATAGTGAATTAGGTCAAAAAAGGTTGTGTCACACCACCTTATAGACTAGTTGGCACTACAAAATCCAATAAGTTAAAAAAGAAATTTTGATGATGAAATATTGGATGTGGTTCTGTATACTGTCCTTACAATAAGGAAGTAATTTTTAGGAAATAAGTCCAGAATCAAAAGTAGTATTGAAATTAAACTTTCTCTACCTTTAATTTTTTCTTTGCTAATATCACCAACAGAATGTCCTAGTTTTATGCTGTAACCTAAGATTACCCATGTTCTCCATTTTCCTCATTCTAAATATTCAATTACTCAGTGGTGCTTATTATGTGGCCTTCTTGGCTTACTCCAGTATTAGATTAATATAGATTTCTTATGGAAAATTAGCGGAAATCACTGTTGCACACAAGAGCAATTCACTCTTCTCTTAGTCATATTTGTGTTACAGCAGGAGCATCATCTTAAGCTCCAAGGCTTACTGTTTTAAACTTGGATACACCGTGTCTTGGAGCACATGGGGTTTGTATCTGAAACCTGCAAAGTACATGGGAACCTTTCACAAGACTCTAATTCAGTTGTTTTTAGATGAGATTTTTTATAGTGGCTGCCATTCTTCTGTCACACCAACCAGAAAGATTTAAAGTTCTGCAGTTCCTTGTCTGTGAAACTATTGCAGGTGACAGGAAGGACAAGAGGTGCTTGGAGCTGTCCAAGGTATTTGGCTTCCAAAAAGTTAATATATGTTTCTCTGTATATGTACATTGGTTTGATCTCCATGATTGACAGGATTATGTTGCTATTAGAGCAAAAAAAACTTAGTAAACATAGTAAATATTTTTAGGTAATGTAGCAATCTTACTTACAACTAAATTTAAAATCTCAGAAACAGTTCAAACATTTCTGAAGTTAACTAGTGTTCCAGTTTTCAGCTCTAAAGTATTTAAGTGGAAATAAACAAAATTCACAACTGTCAGATTTAGAACTCCATGCCAGAAACATGGAAGCACCATGGGAACAGTCTCCAGGGCATACAGCAGTGTGGACAATCATATCGAAAAACACAACTTGCAGGAATTTATTGCTCTTGAAATTAATTCTTATCCTTACGTGACCTTCCATGTCTGCTCTAGGAATCCAAAAGATCATAATTGTTTGATATGAAATGGAAAACAATAGTTAAGTTGAAAGTTTAACATCATGAAATTCGAAATCCCAAGTGGTATATAAACATTAAAGGAAACTTTGGACTGCTAATCCTAGGAAATGAGTTTTATGGATTGAATTCAACAAGGCTTCAGAAATGGCTCCATCTGCTGCCTAGCAGCTGCCGAAAGGATAAATTTAATTCATTAATTCATTTGGAAAAAAGGATCCAAGTAGTAAAGACTTCATTGCTCGTAATGCATATAGGTGGAAACACACTGAAATGTGGGGTCCTGTTGTCATCTTAGATAATGAGGTACATTGTCTGCTTTTTTTTTTTTTGGTAAAGGTTTTCATGACTGAGTCAATACGTTGTTGATTTTAAGACAATAGCCAATCATTTTGAATTAGTTCAATGCTTTAAAAAAACACTCAGGGAAGTTTAAAGTCTAAGTTTTAATCTAGGGAACTATGGACAGCTGGAAAAAGCAGCTTTCTTATATGTGTCTATACCTACCATACATACATGTGCATTTATGTTTACACATAAATTTGTCATTGAAGTGAATACCTTCCTTCAATGACATTTATATTAGGTAGCCATCGTATATTATTTGCAGAAATATCAAAAATATGTAGTATTTAACGTTAACAAAAGTAGATCATATCTTAGATCCAAAATTTGTATCTACAAAAGGGTCAGAAGGTCAAATAATACTAGTTTTCTTCACCTACATCCTCTTCTTAACATTCCTGGTCTGGTCTCCCTTCCCAGTCAGCAACCTGATTGAGAAGATGAGAAAGTTGCACATGAAGTCTTTTCCTGTCTCCTCTGTGACATTAATCATTTTGGCATTAGTGTTAAAAATCTGTAAGACAGGGGTATACATTTTAATTGAATGGATTACACAGGATACTTTGGTATCTTGTTATAAATGTAATGAAGTTTTGATGTCAGGTTTCTCAAATCATATTCAATCATCGTGAGCAGGTATTAGAAAGTTTGCATTGTTTATGTCTAAATTGCAATCACTTTGATGGATTTTCTTAACTGCCAGAATTTTAACGAGAGCCAGGTTTCCCTTAGAACCATACAGTTCACCTTTTCTGGCAAGGTATATACGTCCTGTTGCCAGTTAATTGATCTGTGATAGAGATAAGAGTATCCCCAGGACAACGCTGCTTCAGTGTACGTTTTAGCCATTTTTTTTTCTGGTTGATGGTTTTGGAAATGGTGTTTAGCCTTCCAACAAGGTCCACAGCTCACTGTGGTGTGTATGCTGGGTTTACTATAAAGGTTCTGTGTGTACCCTCTGGGCTGGGTTAAGAATCAGGGTTTATGCATTTACTTGTACTGTTGCATTGTTTAGACAGCTTTGGTTTAGTTTTGATCTTTTTTTTTTTTTTTTCTTTTTGCCTTTGAGGCTCTTCCACAGTGTCAGCTGCTGACTGATAGTAGGAAAACTGCCTCGTGGTGTGAATGAAAGGGACCTAGCGGTTGGTAAACAGAGATAAGGAATAAATAGAGCACAGGCAAAAGGAGATAGTTCTGTGGGGGCCCAGATTGCTGCCAGTCTGTTCAGGGGAGATGCGGAGCCTGTCCTTTTCCCAGATTAAATTAGTGTGCGAAGTCTCCAGTGACCTCCTCCCCTTCTCCCCACACTCTTCAGCCAAGCTGAACAGCCTCTGCTGTAAAGTGTTCATTTTACCCAGGGACACACGGACAATAGAGCTCTCCCTGATACTCATGGACAGCTGTCGTCATTCAGAGGGCTCTCAGCATTTCATTTTTCATAGGAGTTAAAAGGGTTTTTACCTTGGAAGTGAAAGGGGCAGAAACACAACTTTGCCAGTTTTGGGGCATCTGGGCAAGGGGTCTGACTGAGGCAGGGGTGAGCTGTGAGCAAAAAGAGTCTGCCCAGGGAACGGATTCTTTTTGTTGTGCTTAATATGATTAAACTAGGACAGAAATTAAATTTCAACTCTGGGTTATTGATTAAGAGAAAATACCTTTGATTCTGAAAGTTTCTTGAAATTAAGGTCATCAGTGCACAGTAGACAATTTGTATCCACCTGGTCCACTTTCATTTTGCCTAAATATGCATGCATTTTATTGCCTGTGAATAAGCACGGGTAAATATTAAGTCTGTGAGATTCTTCGGTAGTCCCATACTTTTTATTTTTTTAGTGATTTACTGCAAATATATTCAGCATTTGACTGATTAAATAGACCTTCGGCAACCTTGAGGGTCACTGTGTAGAGTATGTACATAGAAAATGCATCAGCCCATTGTACCCTGGCAGCTAATGAGATTGGTCGTTAAGTAAATGACACAAAGCCTACAAAAAAAGCTTACAGCTCACTAGAGTATCACAGAGTGTCCCCGCACACCACACAACGACACAAACACTGGACTAACCTAGCCCACCCTGCTTTATTCTACATCACTGCTTCCCTGATGTCAGCGTGAGAAGCAGAACAAAGGCTAGGAGGCAGCGGTAAGTCAGTCTGGCAATGAAGCCCTAGGGAGAAAGTGGAACAATCTCAACCTAACTGTGGGGCCGAAAGTCCGTTTCTGGACAAGTAGGTCCAGATGAAGGGATTTTGCTATTACTTCTAGAAATATTGCCTCAGTGACCAGTGTTCTGATTCTGTCGTTATTGTTGTATTGTTTTGCTGTTTCACAAAAGTTTGTGAATCTCAGAAGTCCACTGCTTCCCAAATGGCAAGTGAACCTAAATTTGAGAGGTGGGTATTTGTTGGAAATGAGGGGGCATTGACAAATAACTACTATTCAGGTGTGTGTGTAGATTTAAAAACTTTCAAATGTATGAGGCAACTTTAATTTTAGTTTGTCCTACTGCTTGTAAAACATAAAGGGAACTCAGGGCATGGATGTAACCGGTGAACTTCATTCTTGATATGATAAAATTGTTCCAGTCTTTACTGTGTATTTAATATCAGGTATGGGATAGTCACTGTCTTAAAAATCAGTCGATCAATCAAACACAGCAAAACAAGAAAATAAAAGCTCCTCTTTTGCTCAGCCATTTCCATTTTCTCAAATCTTGAAATCACTGTAGTATGTGCTGTTGAATGGGATCAGTAGTCATTTGCTGCTCTAGTTGGAGGGGAAAAAAAAATCAAAGCTATCTGACACTGAAGCCGCACTGGCTTACTCTTTCCTTGGGAAAAAATGCACTTGCAGTATTGAAGTGTAACATTGCAGGATCCGTTTAGAGAAATATGGCAGCAGGGAGTTGCCAGAAAGTCTGATTTGCCTTGCTGAAATGTCTGTCTGGCTTAGATGTGGATTTTCTGAGGATGTTTAGTTCAAGAAAGGATGATTTTATTACAAGGCATTCAGGTAAATTAAATATTTTATTCTAATAACTGTCAGCTGAATGGTTGCCAATGGCATAATGAACTCTTGATGATCTCATAGAAAACATTTTAAAAGTATTGTTAACATAGCATTGTGTTTGTAAATAGATGTATTCATAATATCAGTGTCAGGATTCAGTTTTAAAGGCATTGCATTTAATATTAAACTGGCATCTCACAGTCATCTGCTCATGAATTAAAACAACATCCTGTATAAATCAGTTTGCTAACTTACAGTTAGCTGAAAATTTGTTATTTGTATAGGGATATAGAAATGTTTTGATAAATAATAGTCTATTAATAATCATGAGAGATTCATAACATATGTTCATGATATGGTCTAAGTGATGAAAGGTTACATGCTTTATTTTTGTCTTGAAGAACTTTTTCTGGTACAAATGTGTTCTCAGCTTTTGTTTTATTTATGTAATATAAGACTATTACATATCTATACATAGTATGTTTTATATTCTTTAATTCTGTTTTTTCCCAAAGCAACCAGAATTTGAAGGAAGTAAATTACATGGCAAAGACTAATGTTGTCTTATTGATTTTGAGTGAAATATGTGCAGGAAAGACGTGCTTTGATTTAGTTAACTTGAGAAAATTCTAAATATCATCCCTTCAACCTGCCTTTCATGTGGTTGGAATTATGGAAAACAGAAAGCCATCTGAAAATGGCCACACTTGCTTCCTAGCAATTTTAGTTTAGGGCAGAGTTATCCAAATAGTTTACTCTCATGGGCAGTGTAAGTACTCACCTTATCTTTCTATGCTGAATGTTTTTCATCTGAATCACCTGTATTATAATGTCTTTTTTCCATAGTTGCTAAGGCGTATCCTCTTGATACAAGAGTGAATGTTTCAGAAAGCATACAGTCCTTTGGTTGACATAACTGTTTCATCCCATCCTCACTGGTGCAGTAGAGCATGGCAAACTTGCCCAAAGTCTCTGAGTTGTTTCTCTGCAGATGAAACTAGAGTTACTTTATAGAATGTAATTTTCATTATTCAAAGCAAATTAGGACTGTGCTGTAATTAAGACCAGAGGGCATAGGTCATTACTTTTGTCTCATGCGAACTTACTTCCACCAGTACTGTATTTGAAAGATTTTCAAAAATATATCTAAGGAACTAGTATTAGTATTGGATAACTCCTTTCTTTAAAGAAATTTACAGTTAGTGTTGAGAGAAAGAAATTTGTTTTAATGAACTTCAGTTACTTAGTCAACAAATGTTTGGTCAAAAGATTTTAGCATATGCTATGAGCAATGTAGGGATCTTTGCTACATCCAGGAATGTACCAGGAGCAATAACCAACATATCCTAAAGAAAGGGCTGCTGTTACATAGCATCATGGAGAATCGCATATTTTGAAACCTGCTTCTCCCATTCAGTGTGCGATGCTGGCTGGTTTAACTTTTTAGGCCTCAGTCTCCTGGTCTGTTTAATGGGGACCAGGATAATAGTAGAAAGTAAGTGTTGTGTGAAAACTAAGCAAGAGAAGGTGTATAATACCCCTGGGGCATCATGCTTGTAGTTTTGAACTTGTGCTTAAGGTTCATACAGCAAGTGGATGCCACATTAGGCCACACCACAGTTCCTATTCTTCTCTCCCACAGTATAGAATCTTTTCTTCTCTTCACTTTCAGAGGTCCCAGTTCTGTGAGATTCTTTGAAGGACTGTGTCAATTCCATGTTATGTGGCCGTGTGCTCATACAAATCTAAGGTAATGTGCTTAGACTGCTAAGTGTATGTTAAGAATATGCAGCTAAACTCACTTTTTATATAGTTTTATAGTAACTTTCTGGACAGAATTCTGTTGTATTTCAACATAAACTTTCTGTAAGAAATATTCACTATCACTTAAATACAAAGTGAAACATCTATAGTTTAAGTAATTACAGCAAAGTTTCTATTGAGATTGCAGTTTAATCTTATCATAATTTTTTATTAATAATTTTAAGTTCTTACCCCATTGGGATTAATTTCAAACTTAGCTTACATTATTTCTTTTCACTTAACTGTTGAATGAACTATAAGCATTCCTTTTTCAAAGCTATAATTATTAAAACGTACTTTATTTTACTTTTTATCTGTGTAACGATACTTGAGCCTTACTTATTTCTGAGAGTTTAATAATAAAAGATAAAATACCATATTGGTGACCTCTAAGAGATACCTAGATTGCATTACAATATTTGAAAATTGTTTGGTCAAATGTTGCAACAAATCTATGAGCTTTCCAGAAAAAAAATAAAGTTTCCATTTTGGGGAAGATGTTGTTGGTAAGGAAAAATTTTCCAATTCCAAATAACTTGCATCTATGGGAGAATTTTCTGATTCCATATGTCCTATACCTATGGGAGAATATTGTTGACTCACAAAAAATACTAGTGTGTTCTGTTTTTAAATTATTACTTATACTTTGTATTTAATTAAATTTAATAATAGAGTAGGTTTTCAAATTAGATATTTTAATCTATTTGATTTATAATGTATAAATACAAAGTTGCTAGAGATATCTACCCATCTTTACTAAAAGCTCTTGAATATATTTCTAGTTTGCTGATGATAAATATGTTAATTGATACTAGTCTAATGAGGGACTGCACTTGGCAATTCCATGAAAGATGTTGATACTACAATTTCATAAACACAAAGTGTCAATTTTTGTGATGTATTTTCGAGATCCCTTAAGTTACATAGTTTAATTTAATTTCCCAAGTTAGGAGTTTTTCCTCATGCAGGCAGCATGGCTAAAATGCTAGTTTGGGAAACCTACCTTCTTTTTTTTAATATGTTACATACATGTTCAGAATCTATGTCAGTGAATTCATCCCTGACCTGAACAAAACTTAGCTACCCTTTCTTACAATGTTATGTAGAACCAGATGAAACTGAAATGGTTAATTGTTTAAAAGGAATAAACAGCATTTTCTTTCCTGAAATATAAATTAAAAAGAATATGAAAATAGAGAAAGAAGAATTTTCCTAATGGAAAGCTGATTGTAAATGGTCATCAGTTGGAAAGTCATACTGTTTGCTTGTTTATGTGGTAGATTTGGTATGAATTAGAATGGACCGTATTTATCTCTTTTACCTTTTCCTCCTCCAAATATTAAACAGTTATGGAGAATTAGTGTTAATATTTCTCTTCTGTGGGGTGATGAAGAGGTGAGGATGAAATATGCTATGAAGAAAATGAAATCAGGAAAAGATTTGAGGCTGGCATTGTGACTGCTCCAGAAAGAGGACACGATTTTGAGCATACAACCTGCAACATACAGAGCCCTTGGTGCTTTTGTGTGGGTGAAAGATACCAGTGTCTCCCAAAAGGGTTAAGGAAATGCATTCTGTTGCATCTGCTTACTAAATCCCTTCCTTTAGCAGAAATTCAAATTTTGTAAAGATTATTCGTTTTATTGATGCATATAATTATAATCACAAGCCATCTGCTGATTTGGCAGGCATGGTTAAAATTCTCTAACTCTCATAACCTTTCAAGTACAGTGCCCTTGGGACTCTATTTCACTTTTATATTTTGGAAAACATGTAGGGACAAATAAGGACGGTCATCTGCAGAATGTCAGACCTGGGCAGATGAAAGAATGGGGATGGAGCTGCTGTGGTGGTTATGTTCAACAGTAGGGGAAGTTATTTCCCCTTTATTTCTGACTTCATGAAAGATGATCCTAGTTACTATGATGACTTTTGGAAAAATTTTCCTAGGGATTAAAGCTGTGTCATTACCCTCCCAAAAGGCAGTTTTCAAGCCTAACCAAAAAGAACATGCCAAAAAGCCTTCCAGATCTTTCTTATGTTGGTCTTAACAGATAAATTCAGTATATTTTACCTAGTCTTTCTGAAGTATGGAGGATTTCTTTTTATTTTTCTGAAAATATTCATTTAATAACCTTACAGCCTAAGATTTTGGGTTGTAAAATAACTTACACATTTTGATGTCAGCCTTTGATTGAAAGACTACGTTTCTAAGCATTTTGACTATGTTGTTTTCATGTGAAATCATGCATTGGTCATATTTCCCATGGCAGCAGTCTTATGTGACCCTTTTCTGCAACTATAAACATTTGAAGCTTGGTGGGCTTCCATGCCTGAATAACTTACTTCTGTGAGAGTATTTCTTCCATATTCTGATATTATCAGCCTTAATACCCCAATGGTCTGGCTTTGTACACAGACAAATCTCAGCAGAGTGTGAGTCATCGTAAGGGAACTTGGAGAAGCCATAGGAGTCCAGGACTTGGCTTCATCAGATAACAGAAGCAAGCACATACACAGCCAATGTGTTTCTTGCTCTCTTTCTTTCTCACCATAATTCATGAAATCATCCAGAGAATTATTTTTTTGGAATTTTGAAAATAAGGAAGAGAATTTCTAATACTAATATTGCACAGGTGAAGTTTTTTCATAGCAATAGTGAAGTATATGGCTTGACTATACTTAACCATAGCAGCCTTCCATTCCCTCCAGATACCTGCTTTAAGCCAACTTCTGTGCAGAGTCCTTTAATGGATGGTTTCATTTATTAATCAGAATAATCATGTCTGTTTTTACAGAGGAAGCAATGGAGACTGACTCATGAGGTGTTTCTCATGTCACCAGAGGGATGAAAACTTGAGCCCATGCTCTTAAAATTTCCCCATGTACCATGGTCTTTGAAATAGTGTCACCAATATAGTTGCCAAATAATGCTGGGTCCCAGGTACTTCTGGGTTCCATTATAGTTAAATATCCCTAAGACATTGAATGAATCGGATGAGGTGACCTGACAAGCTGCTTTATTTCCCTTATCATTAATATCTGTCATTTTAAGGGTGACCTCTAGAGTCCTTTTGGTCCCCCAAATTCTATAACTGTAAACATTTTATAATTAAAACATGAATTTGAAAAATAATTTAAATACAACATAAGCACTGATGATACCTTTCAGATATTTTCCATGCCAATTAACCTGATAGCAGAAATAGCCTAAGAACCACATGAGCGTCAGGCCTAACCTAAATATTAGAACAAGAGTTTAACATTTGGTCCCAGACTGAAAGCTCTCAGCTCTGTGAGATAAACACAAATGCTCAGAAGCATCTGATAATTGAATTCCAACTCTGTATATTTTGATAATATTATCACACTGGCATATAGCTAACTATCAACCAAAGTATTTTATGTCTATAAATTCTCACAACTACAACACCAGGTCACCAGGTCAACAGCCAGTTCTCCTCCCCTACCTGGACATGAGGAAACTACACTGGTGAGGGGGCATGAATGGCTGCACGGGCAGAGCCCAGCTGAGGCCAGGCACTGTGACACTGTGAAGAGATGTGTCACTAACTGCATGCTTTGCTTTCGATTTTTTTTCCTATGGGCTTGTCAAATTTCACTTGAAAGAAAGTTTCACTGTTCTAGACAAATGTTTGAAACCCTAGACTCCAGGCTATAGCATACTTAGACCCATTATAATCTTTGCTTTTGTGCTAATCTTAATTAACCTGTGACTGTTAAAATCATCATATAGTTTCCTTAAATTATTACAGAAGTAATCTAAGGATACTTTTTAAAATCATTTACAAATGTCACACTAAAAGTATAATAAGAAATAAAAAGTCAATAAGGTTTAACAAAAATCCTTTAGAAGATAAACTATCCTTAAAACTGTTCTTCTTATTGCCTGACAGATAAATGCGGAACATTACTTGGCAGGTAGATGCCTGCCAAGTACCCCAGAGTTTTAATATATTATTTCAACTGGATATGATTTTAAGTAATTTGTTTATATTATTTACTATAATGACCAGGAAGAGAAGTAACAATGTAAATATCAAAGATAAATGGTAAAAGGTTGCTTGGGTTTAATGTAATTGGTTGACTAAGAAATATGTGTGTGCCTAGGTTTCTAAAGTGTAGAGAATGAACACAAGCTGAGACCCATTAGTATTCATGACTCAGAGTAGGGCAAAGAGATACAAACAGATCAGTAGGTTTATTGAAACAAGTTGTGGCCAAGTGTAGTTCTGCTCAGACTCACAGCTTTAAAGTTTAGGGTCCAGGAGTAGCTTATTCTACCCATCCTTTAAAAGATGATGCTGCAGCCTAAAGAACAGAGTGGCTCTGAGCAGAGGCTATGCTCTTGCTCAGAGATGGCATGATGGAGGTTTCTTCTGAGAAAGCTCTTAAACAGCAATGCGTCTATACATTCAATAGACTTGCTGAAAAAATCTATTACGTTCCACTAAGTTTGTCAAGCACATGAGGATTCACAGTGCTCACAGCCAGGCAGGAGGAATGGCAGAGAGTAGAATACAGCAGGACTTGTGTTGTGTGGAAGGCAGGCCCAGGATTTGAGAACTAGAAAAGATTAATAAGTGAGTATTACAGGCATTGGTCAGTGTAAACCATGTGCCTAGCATCTGGACACTGGGGATTTTATCCCAAGAACCACACACAAAGTAGAAATGACAGCCATCTGTCTTGGACAACCATGTGAACGATGGATCAAGACAGGAAATTCAGAAGGAAGAGGTGTTCAGAGGGAACAATATTGGGTTCTTTGAGGAGTATTGCATTTACAATGTAAATGTAAATTTGAAGAGTATTACAACTGGTGCTGATGGTGAGTGGATGAAAGTCAAGATGACCTTTGAACGTAGTTCTGAAGAAGAGTATTGACAGTGAGAAAACAGCCAAAACTGGAACTGGAGGACCAGCTCTGAATGGTAAGATGGAGAAAGGGGGCTTCACAAGGGACGATTTAGAGAAGGCTGCAGAGAAACTGGGATGTTAGAAGGAGGGATATAGATACGTTTTCATCAGCCGGACAACAATGTTAACACAAAGTGACTGATAACCCATCCATCAGCTGTGTCAGAGGAAAGCCACTGGTGACAACATCCAGAGAAGCATCAGTGGAATTGGGTTCAAAGCCAAATGTCTGTGTATAGGAAAAGATAGGTAAGAAAAAGACAGTTTCTGTATAGTTCAGTAGGTTTGACTCAGGAGCAGAGACAGCAGTACAGGAGACAGGAGTATATGTGGAAATACAGCAGAAGGATAAGAATTTGAAAGAAAGGGGGAAGTAGAGGAAGGGGGCACAAATGCAAGAACATTTTGGAGAACCCACCCTTAGAAAGAAGGAAGAGGCCTCTTCCTCTACACCCAGACAGAAACAGGTACATATTCAGAGATATCTGCAGTAAGTACAAGGATACACAGGACCACTCAGTGTGGACCAACACAACACTCTCTGCACAGTTTTGTTGGCCCATTGTGAAATTCAAGTCTTCTACTTGAGTCCCTTTAGCATGTCAGCTTTTATTACTTACTATGTTTATATAATGAGATTAAAAAGTAAGGCTTCTACTTAACAAGAGAGACCTAGAGACCCAGAAGAGCTTGGGGGTGTCGTCTGGAAAGGAAACAGTTTCCTGAAAAGATGCAGGCAGTTAGGTGGGTTAAAGCAAAGTGGACACTGTTCTTTAAGCAGCACCTGTCTGCAAGAAGGAGTGGCAGAATGATGAAACTAGCCTCTCTCCAGAGCACATGTCTGTGGAGGGAAGTGGTCAGAGAGGAGCTAGAGCCTAGCAGCCAGCAGATTTTGCACTGGAGACAAAACAAACATTTTGCTAGTTTTTTCTTCATGGTTAACATCCCTTCCATCCATCTCCCCATGCCCTGCTTACTTCTTGTCTAGGAGCTGGCTTCCCTGCTTCATACCTGTTTGAAGCAGTTTAACTTCTTCCTATCATGCTTAAAATGCAAACTTCTGAAATGGTCTGTATGGCTTTACCAGCTGGTAAACAGACGAGATCTAGTTCATATACTGTGCACTTTACTCGTTTACAGTGTGTTTGGTGGTGTTTAGCCTGTGCTACCTTCTGCTTCCATCACCAACAATTATTTTAGAATATTTTTATTTTTCCACAAACCTTCTGTCCTTGTCACTTAGGATCATTTCAGACCTTTTCTTCCAGTTCTAGACAGCCAGCAATCTACTTTGTATGTCTGTAGAGATGTGTCTTCTGAACATTTTCTGTATGCGAAATCACACAGTTTGTGGGTTTTGTGCCTGACTTTTTTTTTACTTAACAGTGTTTTTCAGCCTTGTCCTTATTTTAGCACATATCAGTATTTCACTTACTTTTATTGGCAAATAATATTCCATTATTAAATATGCTACTATTTTCATTCATTAATTGATAGAATTTTGGGTTGTGTCTATATGTTGGTAATTGTGAATTATGCTGTGGAGAACACTGTGGTATAATTTGTGTGAATATGCTTTTATTGTCATATATTGCAGAATTAGAGGTAACTATGTTTTAATATTTGAGGTAATGCTGGGTGTTTTCTGATGTACTTGGAGCATTTTATATTCTTACTAGCAATGTACAAGCTTCTTTATGACTTGCCAGGTTTTGTTACCTTCTCTTTGATTTTGTTTCAATCCATGTGGGTGTAAAATGACATCTCATTTTGGTTTCAGTTGTGTTTCTCTGTGGCTAATGATGCTAAGTGTCACTTGTGTTTATTGTGTCACTTGTACATCATCTTTGGGAAAATGTGCAAATCTTTTCTCCAACTTAAAAAAATAGATGCATTTAAAAATTTTAATCATAACTATTATTTTTTAATTGTGTATCACAACATTTCCAGGCATACATCCACTTGATAATTTCTACTTTCTTCTACCCTTTCTTGCCCTCCTTTGACCATTTCTAATTTGGCTGCTTTTTGTTATTGGATTATGATCCTTTACAATATATTATAGATACATAGACTTTGAATGTTTATATGCTGACACAAGGATCTGTGTTTGTGTGTGTGTGTGTGTGTGTGTGTGTGTGTGTGTGTGTGTGTGTGTGTCTCTTTCTGTCTGTGTGTAATGTGAAGTCTGTGTGAGCATGTGAGTCCATGCCTGTGGAGTCCAGAGGAAAACTTGGGTGCAACTCCTCAGGTGCCATCCATCTGATTATTTTCAAATAGGGTCTCTTGCCGACCTGGTGCTCAACAAGCAGCCTGCCATAGATATCCTGCCTGCTTCAACTTCCCCCGCAACAGGATAACAAGCATGCTGCCATATCCAGTTTGTTTGTTTTTAAACATGGATTCTAGGGTTTGATTTCATGATCTCATGCTTGAACAGCAAGCATTTTACTGACTGAGCCATCTCCCCAGCCCAACACATAGTGCTCTTTACTGTGTCAAATCAACAAAGCTTGATTTGATCCCTTGATATAAGTGGCTCCTATGCTCTAACTGACGTTATTTTTCCATAGCAGTTGCCTTCTACTTTAATCTGTGCTCGGTGTGTGTATTTACTATGGCTTTGGATCTGGCTTCTCAGTGGGAACATAGTTTCAATGCTGTCCATTTCTGCATGTCGGTCACCCATCCCACAATGCTATAGATTGCCACAGTGGAAAATCTGGACCTCAGAGCAAGGCCAGGCCCCAGGAGTTCTGAGACATTGATTAACTAGGAAATTTGTAGGTTTTTGTGCTACAATTCCATCTTAATGGTGAAACAATGGATAATTCCTGATTGATATAGCTGTTTATGTAGCATTTATATCAGTCTGTAGAACAGAATAAGATCAGTAAATATCTTTGGATGCACATTAATGATCTTCTTTCTATGTTCATACCCACTTTTCCACTTTCTGTTTAATTAGTCTTCATCACTTTATGAAGTAAGAAGTGTCATCATGACATTTCTTTATATGCATAATCGTGAACCTTGATCACATTTATCTCCTTTTACCTTCAATATCCTTCCTCCTTTTTTTTTTCTGTTCGGGTGTCCTTTTTTCTGTCTCCTGTTCTCTTGAAGAACATCTCCAACCTGGAGCTGCTGTGAGTGGAGGACACACCTGTGGACTCCACGTATGAACTGTCCTGGAGTTCTGAACTGAACTGGACTCCGTGGTCCTGGAGTCTGCTGAGTGTTTGCAGTGCACCGTGTAACCTATATCTCATCCATTACCCACCATTCTAAAATAAGTTTCTGTTATAGTACCACAGGAAATGTGAAAGGTACAGAGATTAAGTGCGTCTCTGAGACCATAGAGTACATGTTCCAGAATTAGAACCCATGCCAGGCTATTGTTATAGCCAAAGAGCATCCTCATTCTAACTTTTCTGCCCCAGGCCAGGGTTCACCGTCTCCAGCCATAATGATACAACCCCAGATGACTTGCCAAGTCTTCTCCAGCATACTGGTTTTGTGACACCTACTGCATTCCAGTGTCCTATGTACTACTGGTTTTCTTATGTACCATCAAATCTATAACTGTTCTCACTGATCACAAAAGTTCACCTTCCCTAAGTGACCCTATCCTGGGTCTGGGATTTGGTAAAAGACATGTAGGTAATAGATTCCAATTGCCTCTTAGCCAGAGAAATCCAGCATGAAGAACGGTAATGCCACGGGAGGTTTTGTGTGGGGACTCTTACAGTATAGTGACTTAATTCACCATAAATTATGAACAGTGTCTATTCCTGAGAAGTTTGGTTCAGTGCCTGAGACATTGTTCATGTATAAGACTCGAGATCACCATTATCTCATTTGGAATCAGTGTACTGAAGTAAATCCATTTGTATGTTTGTGTTAAAGTCACCTTTTTCTATTGTTTTAACCCCATTTTTCTAGAAGTGCCCAATTTAGTTCTCTGAAGCATTCAAGCACATAGTCATTCTTCTAGTTTAATATCCCTGGCCTAACTGTGACAGTCCTTTAATGTGACTGTTTTATCCCCATGTATATCCAAGCTAGCAGTTTTGTGAAGTGAAAAGTATAGTGTGGTGTTATGCATATGTTTATCTTTTTGTTTTTGTCTTAGTGTGAGTGTGAGAGAGATGCCTGTGTGTACATGATGTGTGGTGGGGAGCACTCACCATGCATACACATTTTAAACCCCGAGGTTGAAATTGGATGTCTTCCTCTGTCACTCTCGACTTTGTTTTCTGAGACAGTGTCTCTTACTGAACCTGGAGCTCATTGTTTGTCTAGTCCCACCAGTACCAACAAGTGAGCCTCCAAGACCTGCCTGACTCTGCCTGTACAAGTCTAGGATGACAGGCACACGTGACTGCACTGACCTTTCACATAAATGCTGGGGATCTAAACTCAGGCCCTCATATTTGCATGGCAAGTATTTTACTGATGGGGGATGTCCTTCTGTATATATGTTTCTCTTATTCGTTGATGAATAAAACACTATCTAGCCAATGAAACAGCAAGATAGGCAGGACTAGGATGAGGAGAATTCTGGGAAAGGTAGGCAGAGAAAGCCTGCCAAAGACAGTGTCCATGTAGATCACAAAGGAGTAACAGGTCTGGGCATTCTCTGGTAAGTCAAGACCATGTAAAAATATATAGATTAGTAGGTATGGGTTAATAATTAAGAGAGAGCTAGCCAGTAAGAAGCCTAAACCATTGGCCAAAGTTTTATAATTAATATAGTGTCTATGTGCTTATTTGGGGTTGAGGCAGCTGTGGGGCCAGACTGGCGGGTTTAAAGAACCTCAGCAACATTTTAACTATCAAGTCATCTTACCAGACCCCACTTTTGTTTGTTTGTAAAGTGGATATCAGTTTATTAATAAATTGTTCATAATATTCTTTCCTAACTAGGTTTAGGGGCTCATTGTCTCTAATTCCATACTCAAAAGTCTAAGGCAGAAACATTGTTATGAGTTTGAGGCCAGTCTAGACTATGTAGTGTGTTCCAGGACAGTTTGGGTTAAACAGTGAGATGTCTCAAAACAAAACAAACAAAAACTAAAAAGATCCTCTTTCCTTTTCAGGTATAGCATCAACAGAACAAGATAACCAACTTGAACTATGCATTTATTCATCAAATTATCTAGTCTGAATGTACATCTTTATCCTCACCACTTTTGCCCATGCTGTGGGAGCTTGTATATTTTATCTGTAAATATTTAGTGCATTGATTTAATATATTATTTCCTAACATACACACTTCTGAGACAGTGGCCTTATGCTGGAGTCTTCTTATCTTACTAATTAGTGGGCTGGTCCTCATTCAAATGACATCAGTCTGGCTAGACACCTGTTTCTGGAGGGGAGGTGGAGTTGTTCATCCTTGCTCACAGGAGCTTCCAGTCTGAGAAGAGCAGGTGGGGCTGGGAGAGGGCAGGTGAGGTTTCCCACAGGGACACAGAGCTGTGAGTAGAAGGGGAAATGAAAGAGTTAGGGAGACGAAAGAAAGTTTTTTTAGCTGACTGCAGCAAGGTACTATTTTATGAGCATTCTTGTCAACTTAGAAAACACATCATATAAATTAGATCTTTAAGACCAGGGATTCCATAGTTTGGGGACATTTTATTTCTGTATACTTGTTTTCAGAAAACTGTCATATACTAGAAAACCAAGATGAATTAACCACATAGAGTCATACAGCTGAATAGTGGTTATGTTGGAGATGGGATCGAAGAGGAGTTGGCTAATGGTCCAGTGTCTCTATTAGAGTAAATGAATAATTGATAAATATTTGGGGTTGTGTAGGTATGTTAATTAGCTTGATTCACTAATTCCATTTAATACCCATAAATGTATATAATTTTAATTTATCAAAATCAATAATATAAATGTTTTCTTTTTAAATGAAGGTTAGAACTCCTCAGTAGCTACCATCACTAACCACACTGATTCAGCAAAGGTCCATTGGTTGATGATGCAATTGGATAAATAATACAACCAGCAGAACTTGAGCTGGACTGACCTCTGAGCCATCACACTGTTCAAACATCCACATTTGTACAGTTAGACTCATTATAATTCTTAAAGCCAAATAAAAAGGGCATCAGTTAGTGTTCCTTTGTACTTTCAGCCCATGTCATTGTTTATCTGCATTCAAAATTTGTAGTATTATGAAAGCCCATTGCATAAACTATGTTTTAAGGAACATGTTTCCATCGTTTTAAAGAGTTTTATTCCTGTTCCTCCTTTAAAAGAATAACATGGCCAAAATTTGTTCATTTGTGTTTTCTTTCAAACTATATAACTTGATGTTTGCAGTTCTGGGGCCTAGTTTTTATCAAACCAGTCAGATTGTTCTACCTCTACATTCTCCTCAGTCATCAATAAATGAGTTCAAAACCTGCATCTCAAAGGTCTTTATTTGACTGTCTGTTTGATTTGAGTGACATGGTCATCTTCCCTATCAGAGTGGCAGAACCTTCATCCTGCCATTTTCAGAGGACTTGAGTCTGCCTGTCTTTTCTTCTCCAGTAGAATAGGCTCTGAAAGAGGATTTCAGTGTGTAAGTTAGTGGCTCCCTACATAATGCAGTTCTGTACCTGGAGCATCCATTACACAGATATTAAGTGAATTCACTATTTGTGATATTATTGTTCTCTTATATTTAGATGAGATTGATATTGTCCATCCTTTCTGAAGGACAGCAGAACCAAATAACTCAGAAGGAATATTGATACCTTTAGAATCTTCCTCATGTGTTTACTGAAACCACATGCATGGAGCCCTACTCTCTGAGCTTTATTGGAATTCTGGTATATAAATTCCTGTCCAGGACAATCTTCCCAGTTCTGGAAAAATCATTGCTAAGGCACCTGCCTCTGCTTAGTGATAGACTGCTGTTTTGAGAGCCAGTTTCCATTTCCTTACTAATACACATCAGGAAGATGAAGTTGTTTCGCTTTAATTTCTCCTCTCTTCCTAACAGTTTTGCAAATGCCCTGGTCAGGGCTCTGACACTGAGCTGTCTACATGAAGGGCAATTCAGATATATTTTTCAGTAAATGAAAAACAGGTTTTTGCAAACTCCAAGAGGTCTCTAGTATAAGGTGACCTTCAAAATAGCGGTTATCGATATAGAACTCTTCTCCTGTGAGTGTGTGTCAGAAATATACTGTGCCATTGAGAGGAATTTACTAGGCTGTTGATTCCTTGAAGGTCTCAAGGAATTTGTATCATTGCTTGGCATTTTAATTTGTCTTTATTTTATAATTTTTAATTAACTTATTCCCATATTTTATTTGCTTTTTGAAAATTTAAATATTGAGCAGTTTTTGATTTGTAATTTGTGAGCTTATGTTTGACAGCCCCACCTGTAATGGAACACATAATTACTGTTTGTTTCTTGATATGAATGGCTTCATCTGAAGGGAAGGACAAGTTCAATAATCTATAAAGAGTCTTGCAGGATGTGCTTTAATGTTGGGACAGAACATTCAGTTTGTAGCCATTCCTTTCCATCATGAGGTATTAATGCTAGAGCAAACAAATAGCCCTGAAAAAAGAGGACGTAACTGTCTGTTCCATATGGACATTTGTTAGCCTTCGGGTTTAGGGATTCTTTGGTGTGTTTAGTAATGAATAGTTAAGGCAGTGGTTCACAAAGTGCAGTCTCCAGTGATCAGCATTAGCAACACACATTCTCAGGCAGGTCCCCTCTCTAGCTGTGGTCCTCTGGGCTGCATCAAGCCTATGCATAACTCTGATGCAGGCCAATGCTTAAGGACCACTGCCCAATTCCTTTGTTATCAGTATAGCCTGTGGACCAACAGTAGCACCTGGTGCTGTGTAAGCACTATATGATGTCATACCAGACCTTGCAGTGTCTACACGAGATCCTGCCTATGAGCAAGATACCCAGGTGGTCTCCATATATATGAAAGCCCAAGGGTCACTGGTCTAAGAGTTTAGGATTTATAGTCTTGAACTTTCCAATAAGAGAGCATCTTTCATTCAGAGACATTTGGAATATGTTTGAGAAGAGCTCCATGCTCCTTTATTGTTTGTCTAGCCCCTCAGTTACCTTCGGATTAAAAGGCAGAAGAGATTCATAGACTTCTTCACTAAACTGTTCACATTTTATAAGGGCACACTGTTTCTACATCATGTGATGGACAGAGGACAGTAATTTGGTTAAAAGAGCTATAATGTAGGTAGTGAATCTGTTTTAGCCTGTAGGCATATGTGTACATGGACACATATATGTATGTGCATAATGTTTGTTTGTGTGTTCTGTGTAGCAATGATCTAGTATGCAATGATGATCTTGACAGAGACAAAGCCATAATTTTCAAGTCTCTTAATTTTTGAATTTACTTTGCAGTTATAAAGCTATACCAGGCATCTTTTTCTCCTAATGCCTTTTCTACTGATGGATTTAATTTTCAGTAACGTAACTATTTTAAGGAAATCTTTTTATAAGTGAAGGAAACCGCACAAATTAGAGGTTACTTGTTTTTTATTACAGTGGGGTTTTTGCCATGCTGTGGTACTAAAGAACAAGTGACACAAAGCTTTTGAGGGTGCAGTGAAGTTCACCTCCTTCCAGGGCTTTTACTGTTCTACATTATCAGTGATAAACCCCATTTCCAGTCCAAAAAAAAGTCATTGATCAAATAAAACCTTATTTGTCAAAAACAATTTTATCATGGAAACATATGAGCAGAAAAGGATTAAAACATCCTTTGGAAATCTTCACCACACCCCCATATGTAAATAGGTCTGTCACTCCTGTGTTTGTCCACAGCTCCAGCTCCAGATGAACCAGGGTAGTGTGTGGTGGCAGGAACAGCTGACTCATTAGTAGGGAGCAGTGAAAGGTAATTAACCCTGGGAAAAGTACAGCTGCCATGCGGGCTGTTCCTTTTTGTAGGATCTGATTAGAAATTAGTGTTAAACCACTGATTCTTTTTTTTAAAGACTATCATTGAGAATTCATTTTCTCTCTCAGGTGTGTCCCTAGAAAAGGTTCTCCAAAGTACTGATGTGTAGAGGTCTCAAATACAAACAATGTTTTCTCTTAGTGGTAGACACCTGTTTTCCTTGTTGTAGGATAGTCTTTAAAATAATATCTCTGGCTATTGAATGTGGTACTACCCAGACTCATATTCTGCTACAGTTTGCATATCACTCTAATGTAGTGGTTCTCAACCTTTCTAATGCTGTGACACTTTAATACAAGTCCTCATGTTGTGGTGACCCCAGAGCATAAAATTATTTTCTTTGCTATTCATAACTGCAATTTTAATTAATTGTAATATAAAAAAATTTCTGGAGATAGAGGGTTTCAGAGGTGTCACAGCCCATAGGTTGAGAACCACTGTTCTAAAATAGAGTTTTATGCAGTTAATACGCTGTAGATAATTGATAATTAACTTTTCTCTTTTCTTCTTTCCATGTTTTCTCTGATGATGCCTCCAACTGTAGCAATGGCAACTCTCTGGTTCAAATTCATTAGCTGCTAGGAAAGGTAAGTGGTGCCTATTTAAATTAAAATTACCCGCCAAAATGCCTTTCAAATGTCAGTGTCCTTCAAAAATATGTAAGAAGTTAAAAAACTTGATTTGAGAAAACCAATAAAGATGTTGGAATTTATTAATATCAGTACTGAGATTTGTGGCATCACATATATGATAATAAGGAGCACTAGTACTAAAATTTTAAGAATTCATGTAGGTGACTAGAGATTGTGGTGCACAGGATGATTGTATCCCTCCCAAAGATGTGTATGAAATTGGTGAGTTTGTATCCTTGCATAACAAAGCGTATATGAGTCAGTTAAGAACTGTGAGATGGGAAGAATTTCCCAGACTGTGGAGGAAGAGCCAGGTATCTGTAGTTCTTACAAAAAGGACAGTATAAAAAATGAGGGAGCTAAAGCTGGAAAAAGTCTCAACCAAACCATCTTCTCTACTTCTGAAGAGGAAGGGGACTTAGTCAAGGAAAGTGTGAGCTCCCCGAGGCAAGAGTGACTCGCAGTATCATCCTGCAGCTCCATGTTTCCAAGAATATGGAACTAGACTCTATTAAGCCAGCTGAGTGAGAAAACAAATTGTCCCTTACAGTGCAGCCTGACTTTGGTTCACACTGATGAGAGCATAAGAAGACCCCAGGCCTCCACAATTATAAAATAATAGCAAGTCTGTTTTTTTAAAGCTGTTGATGAATATTTGTTAAAAGAAATAAAAGAGAAATAATAGAATAAGCCAACCAATAGGTAGGATATATTTTACAAGTAGTAATATAGATCCTAGAAAGACTATTCTGTTTCTGCATAAAATAATTCTTGAGAGGCCAAAATTAATAGTCTAAAATTATTTATTTGGGGATATAAATGATAATTATTGATACTTAGTAATTATATCTTCCATTTTGTAACACTCTGCCTCCCAAATTTGCTACATATCATGTTTCAGTAGTTGTGTTAAGGAAAAAGCAAAGGAATGTATGTTTTATTTACCTCTTCAATGAGTCTGAGTGAACAAGAGTTTGGGTAGGAATAATGGAGTATCAGAGAGGGCAGAAGCCGAGGTCTCTGCTGCAGAAGTTCAATTTATCCATGGAAGCAGAGGCTGCTATGTGAACTGCTTGTCGCCTGTATGACACAGAAGCTGGTAGTGATATTACTTGACTGCCCTTTCATTGTGTGTAAATTGGTGGTAATATGAAATTCCCATAGGCATGTCATGATGATGAAGGGACATGGAACACTGCGGTGCCTATGAAACTCATGTTCCTTGATAAAACTCCAATAAAGATGAGAGACATTTGCTTAGTAAATCCTATCTCCCTTCACTGTTGATAGAATTGCTAGACATGCCTTGTCTTTCCTCCCAGAAATGGTTAGTTCCATTTTCCTTTGTAATATCAAACTCCTCAATTTTGAGTGTGTGGGCATATGTCAAAGTAAAATGTAGATGGCCAATGGTCACAATCTTGTAAATTTTGAATGAGAAAAGGGAGATTCTAAGAATGAGGTTCTCATAGATCTTAAATGGGTCAGCAGCCTTCCTAGACCAGTCATTTTCTCAAATCTGACTAACTGTATTTCATTTAAGATTTGGCATTTATTTCTCAAGAAGAGCCAATTTAAGGTTATGTAATTTTTCATTTTAATGAAGTAAAAGTTGACATTGGGTAAAAATCAGGCATAGATCTGTCACAATTCAAACATTGTCTTCTTTGCATTGGGAAAATATTTGAACACGGGGTAAGAAAAGAATGCTGGGTAGGGTGACTCAGAACTCTGATCCCAGTATTTGTGAATCTGAGGTTATCTGAGATATATAGCAAGACTTTATCTCAACAAACAAGCAAGCCCTGTCAATTTTCTTTTGCTGGTAGAACAACCAAACTGACTAAATATATAATATCCCAGATGCTGAGTGTCTTGGATTTATTTAAATCAATTAATAAGCCAGAATCTCAAGAATCAGAAAATGATTATGCTTGGCTTATTTCAGCTCAACAGTAATGTATTGAGCATATCCCATAGCCATAAAATGATTTCTGGGGGCACATCTCTCCATCCATGGTCCTACCTGAGCCTAGGTAAAAACAGAAAGACATGAGTAAATGGAGTGCAAGGCAGAACCTAATTGTCATCAAAATTCTCTTGGAGTACAGGATTGTGGGGGATGCATCTACAGTGAGTGGGGGCAGATTGTTCAGTTCTCATCCTGAAAGGGGATGTTTCTTGGAAAGATACATATTAAGTGAATGAATTAAAGGCATTTAATTTCAGATAGTTAATTTAACCATCTGCTGTCTTTGACCATTTCACAGCTACATAAAAATGTAGCTTTAATGCATTGACCAAGCCAGTTTGACCATTGGCACCCTTTCAATTGGTCTTTGAGGACCTTTTCCTATTTTATTCAGGGTTCTCTGAACATCTAAAGAATCACAGTAATCTAGAAGTTGTCTAGTCCCCCCCCCATTTCCACTAGTTCCTCTGTCCTCTTCTATCTTAGGATGTTCCACATTATATTGGGATCTTTAACTTGCCTGTTTGTGCTGTTGAGAACAAGAGTTGTGCCTTAAATATTTTTTATATCCATTATTTCCCATGGGGCAATGTGTATATTGCTGCCCAGTAACTATGCATTAAACCATTAATAGTATATTTTAGAAGATGCTTATTTGAAAATAATCTATACTAAAGAATTCTTGTTTATAGTGATAATTAAAGTCTAAGGATTATTTTTCCAAAACCCATGAGCTCATTGGCCTCAACAACTGAGAGTCATGCCATTTCTTTTTAAACTTTAGTAGATTCTCCCATTCCATTTTCATCATTAGATAATGAAGACAAAGCATCTGTAGTTTTTATCTTAATTCGTATTTAATAATATTGTGAAGATGTTACTATTGATAAAAGTAGGAAACTTGTAAATATTCTAAAGAACCTCTTGACAGCAGTAAGGAAAGTGGCAAATGTCCAAGGATATCAAAATATTGTGTGACCATCTATATAATAAAATGGCCTAAAGAGAGAAAATCCTCTTTGCACAGTGAAAAGCCTTGGTTTTTTTAATCAACAAGTGTTCTATGAACTCTATTAAAAGTGTTTTGACATTATAAGGATGTTCAGTATAGATTTACTCAAAATAGCACATTTAGTTGTAACAGAAGCTTTGAAGTTAAGTGGTTAGTGTAATAAAACATGGTTTCCATAGTTACCACAGAGAACAGAGAATAACTTTTATTTCTTTGGAAGCCAGGAAGGGGCTTTAAAGAAAAGATTATGCAAACAGACCCAGGAAGGTTTATTATTCATGGCTTCACATCTGATTGGGTTTTTAAATAAAGAAACTCTTGATAGTGAAAGAAATTAGAGTGTTTCCACTAAAATCTAAGGTGGTGCATTAAGAAATATCAACCTTCCTGTTCTCTGGGCATTGTAAACTCAACTCTGAGTCAGAGGAAAGATTGCGTAGCAGACAGCTCTGTCAGATACATTTTTTGGTCACAGTACTTTCTTGATACACTATGTTGTAAACAAGTTGGTTAACACCTGCCTGCTGAGCCTAGTAACTCATTGCTCATGGCAGATCAGGGGCCACATCTTTATTCTTCACTATCAGATGTATCCTGTTGGAATGCCTATGGAAGGGAACTTGAAATCCTTTTTAGTGAAGATGTCTTCAATGCTAGCCTCATTGTTAGAGTTTAGACATGTTCTTTCTGAGTGTTGATAGAGGTCTCTGTCACACTGTCCTCTGCTGCATCTAACCCAAGGAGATTTGCACAGTTGCCACTTGAGACACAGAATGACATGGTTTCTAGACTCAACCTTCAGCTCACCAGTCTTTAAAGCAGTTGTGATTAACAGGACTTTTGCAAAGTTTCTATGTAGTTACAAGGACAGTTTCAATCTTCTGTCATTTTTTTGCATTAGCTATGATTATGCTTTTACCACAAAAATGCATTTGTTTTAAAGGTAACAATACAGACTGGGAGAATAGCTTATGTTTCATCTATATTTATCAGCATTCACTGTACATTTGTGTCTTCATTACCAGGAAATATTAAGGGACATTGTGCCATCTATTCCTGTTTACAGTTTATTATGCAGAGATAGGAAACACTTAGCATGTAAAATGAATGTAGAAATTATTCCTGGATAGAAACACGGACATTTCCCACTCGTTGGCTCTTTCTCCTCCATCACCGGATCAGAGTGTAATTGTCAGTAATCAGGCCTGCTTGCTGCTGATAAAACCACTCTGAATGCTAGCAGCCTTCTTTGTGTGATGACTCAATTATTCCAGAAGTGCCTCATCAAATCTGCCCCATCAGCTGGGCTAATAAATAAGGAGAAGAAACTGGCCCCCCAAAGCAAATTATAAATCCATTTGCATTAACCATTTCTCTGGTCCATGATCTAGGCAGAAATAAGCATGGCAGATTGTGTTAAGCTTATTTGAATATGTTTATAATGTTTACAGCATGCAACTTTTTTTCCCACAAGGTGTTGGAATTATCAGTCATGAATGGCATCTAAATGCAGTTATGTTAATTACCACATGGCTTTAAGTATCTTTGAGGGTTAGTTTGTTGCTTAAATCAGGTAAAAGTTAAATCATCTTGAGGGAGAAATAGAAGTCTTATATAAAGTGTTGGAATTGCTTCAGACTTTATGGAGAAGATACTGTGATGTTTTTTTAAAGTATTGGAAGGACAAATATCAATACTAGGATGCATACTTGTATAAATGTCATTGCTTGGCCTGTGTGACAGTGGAAGTCACAGTTGTTCCAGTCCTCTATATACTTTAGCCTCTAAGCAAAAATGACCTGTTCTGAAAGCAAATCAGAGTTGCTGTAGAATTCCTTGCACATAAGATTTCTTGAAATATTCTGTAGGATAAGTTTCAAAAGCTGGACAAATCGCTAAAATGTCAACTAAATCATTCAATGGTAACTAATACATTGGTTGATAAATTTTACTTTATTCTTTTAAAATGACCAACTGTATTGAAGTTTGGTTTATATTTGAGCTTTAGTGATTAATCAGAGAAGCATAAAGTATTAAAAGTGGATGATAAAAAGCAATTTCATACATAGTACAAAATAATTCATCTTATTGAATATCCAATAAATTAAAATTGGTAACATCCTCCAGAAACCTAAATGATCCTACTTTCTCATTTTGCAGTTTTCCCTGCAGAATATGCCAGGCTTACAGAACCTCCTTGTCCTACTCCCACTATGATCTTATACCGCACTGTGCTCTGGTTGTGAAAAAAAGCTTATGAACAAGAAGAAGCCCTTTTATTTGCCTAAAAGACTTAAATGAAACTCATACATGCATTTATTTGTTCCAAAAAACAAAGCATATTCTCTGCTACCAACCTGGAATGCTCAGCAGAAGAAATTTATTTTTAACAACATAAATATTACGTGTCGACAGACTCACAAAAATTTGATGCATCATTTCCTAATAAAGAATTTTATACACTAAAGGACAAAAACTACTCTAAGGCTTATTACTACAACTTCAAAAAACCCTAAACAAACAAACAAATAAAAAGAGTCCAAAGTAGAAATAAATGTCAACAGGAATTATCAGAAGTAAAATGACAAATGGAAACTGAAGAATTCCATTGTGCTTGCTGTTAGCCATCCACATTATATACTTATGAATTAATATATGTCTAAGTATGGTAGTAGGAGATATTAAACATGTTGTTATATGTACATGATATAATAATACATTATACAAATTTGGCTATAACTTAAATCATTATAATGATTACTATAAAATAAATCATGAAATTTAAAACCGCAAAGAACTTGCATTATAATTCCCAAGAATGGATAAGTTAAAGGTAATCCCTTTTTTTTCATTCTAGATGATGAATAATCTGTGAAGCTGTTAAATGTTAAATAGTGGGTGAGAGAGTAAAACTGTTAGAAGTTGTTGAAGCAGGACCTCAAGAAGTAGTGAGACTCAAGAAAATATTCTGGTATTGTTATGTAGAGTTGTTAGGGAAATACATCCAAGTGGTCTTTGGAGACTATTTGAACCTAGCAGGTTTCTGGGAGGACTGTTGGTCTTGCCCTTCCTGACTAGATAGAACAGGCTGGTTTCACTGATAGGCAAACCCTACAAGAACATTGGCAGTGTTGATGAGCTTCTGTTAGTTATACGACATTGATGGTGGTGGTGAGGTCATGATAGTTAGAACATATTGATGATGGTAATGAGAGCATGTTAGAACACATTGATGGTGGTGGTGAGGTCATGTCAGAGCACATTGATGGTGGTGATAATATTATGATAGAACACATTGATGTGGTGAGATCATGTTAAAACAAATTGGTGGTGGTAGTGAGATCATGTTAGAACACATTGATGATGGTGGTGATGTCATGATAGTTAGAACACATTGATGGTGGGTGAGAACATGTTAAAACACATTGAGGGTGGTAGTGAGATCATGTTAGTTAGAACACATTCATGGTGGCGGTAAATTAACGTTAGACCATGTTGTTGTTGGTGGTGATATGTTAGTTACACCACATCGGCAGATGGTGGTGAGTTCATGTTAGAAGTTGTGCATGGTACACACATTGAATGACAATTTCCTTCACGAAACTTTTCACCTTACATTTAGTTTGGAAGATTTAATAAATACTATTTTCTTTAGAACTATGCATAAACCTACGGTTCTTAGTTTACGGGTCACAGTTGACATATTGATCAATTCACTTAGTCCATTCCTCCACAAGAACAAAACACAATCTCAAATGTTTCAGGATTCTTTTCTTTGAAATAATATACCAGATCATCATAGATTTTAGCAGAACTGTCTTTTTCAGAAGCAGGTACTCATCCATGAAGCAGATATTAAGGACTGACATCCTCTATTTTCAGAAAGGGAAGTCGGCAAATGGAGTGCTTGATGTTGACTTCACAGAGCTAAGACATCTGAGCATTAGAAGGATACTGTGCAGCCATTGGCCTGCCATACCTTGGTTGCCATGTAGTTTCAGTGAAGAAGGGGCTTCTGTGAAAGTAAGTGGTGCTTGCTGAAGCACCAAGGCCTGAGGGTGACTGTCTTAACAATGTGTATTCCCCATGGGCTATTAGGCATTTAAGTTGGGGAAAGGTGATTTTCTCTCAACATGCAAAACAGCTAAAGAATGGCAAATAATAATTGTTAAAACCAAAAAAATGGCATTTAATAAAATTGGGTTCAATCTTGTTTGTAATTCAAATAAAAATGATTAAAAAATAAATAAAAAAGAAAAAACTTATATAAAAAAGTTCAAGGTCATAACTCATAGCAAGTTTAAGGCCAGCACAGACTATGTGAAACTCTCAGAATAATAATAATAGTAATTATAGTAACAACAATAACATAATTTGATCTTTTTAACTCAGACCCTTTTTCTCTATTAAATTCATGTCAAATTAAAAAAAAAATAAAGGTATCTCCCTGTCATAGTGCATATGTAGGAAGAGAGGAACCCAGGTCGCAGTGGGAGGTTCCTGTTTGATTATGATGGGGGAGCTGGGTGGAACTGTAGTGAACAACTCAGAGTTGGCTGGCTGAGAGGGCCTGCTTCTCATTTGTATCTCACTGTGCTTCTACATCCTGGGCCTTTGCATGTCAAATCATATTCCTAAACTTATCTTTTCTCAGCACCCTCTGCACACTTCTCAAGCAGATCTCAGCTGTGCTGCCTCCATCCTAGTCTCCAGGGAGGGAAGCCACAGCAGATGGGGTTAGGGCAGAGGGCTGACGCATCTGACAGCAAACGGCTAGGCTGCTGAGTCGAAGCTGTGAGCATCAGGAAGCTCCTTCTCCCAGGAGACCCAACTAACCACTGAAGAAAGTTGAAAATGAGCCCTTTGAGAAACGCTATTAAAAGTAGTAAAAAATTGCAATTGTGCAGATGACGTGCTGCTGTGTGCTTATTCGGATGCTAATGAGTTTGACATTAGGGAACTCAGAGGCTTTACAGCTACTCCCTTATGTGATTCAGTTCTTTATTGGCAATCTTTGAGAAAATAAATGGAAAATGTATTGCTAATAAATACATAACACGATAGGGCATTAGACAGAAAGCCATTACTTTCAGGATTTAGAAAGAGCTTTGTTCACCAGTGTGACTGCTTCCAGGATCTTTTGTTTTAGGTTGGTGTGTGGCAAACAAAGAGAACTAGGCAGGTGGAAAGCTCCAGAACACTTTCTGAACCAAGAGTGCAGCAGAATGAGCCAAAAGCATTTTTTTTTTTTCTAAGTTGCAATCAAATGCAGAGTAAGACTTCCCAAGCTGCAGCACTCCCTTTCCATTCTTCTACATAGGCAACAGTCTGTCCTGTGTGAGAATTTGCTGCCTGCTTCTGCTCAGCCACAGTTGCTGATTTGAGTTAAAAACGCATCTGATTTGTGTCTGGTCAAAGCCTGCAAGGAGGCACCTGTGACTCAGAGGCTACTGCTTCAGTACACAACACAAGGTAAAAGGCCAGCGACAGAAGTCTTCTGCAAAGAAGGTTGGGAGCTTGTATCTCAGAACTGTCAGCTGTAAACATGTAACCATGGACACGTGCACGTGGTGTTAGTACAGCAGGGCCCTCTATAGGATGCTGAGTGCATTACATTAGCTCTCATTGTTGTTTTGTTTGTGTGTGTTTGTTTTGTTTTTGTTTTCCCCCACCCTGGAACCAAGTAGAGGGGATGCAGCCCTGTGCATGGTAACTTGAGGGTAAAATGAACCAAAAGCAAGTCATTTCCTTGGAAAGAAAGTTCCAACACTGCCCATGGAATTAATTGCATCTTCTGCTGGCCTCTTTCAAAACAGATCCAAGTAACAAAGGGTTTGTTGTGTCTTTTGCAGCGTCATCACTAGAGCTCATTGCAAATAGTGCCCTAACTTTTTCTAACTGTTGGTGAAGATTACTATTAATAATAATAGAAATAATAGCAATGGGAATATAGCTCAGTGGTAAAGTGCTTGTCTACCATGCATAAGCTCCTTGCTTCAATCCTTAATGACTTAAGAAGAATCAGAATTATTAATAATAATACAATTTGTTGTATAACAATTTCATTGTAATGTGACTGACCAAATTCTAGGCAAAAGGTGCCAACATGCCCTCTGTTGTTCACTGAAGTGCATTTAAATAAGCGTTTTTCTTGTCCAGCCTGATATGCTTTCTTTTACTTTTTCTCTCACTAGGATGAATTTCAAGATTTTCCACTAAATTGAAAAAAATATTGCCAGGTTACCTGAAGAAAGAATGGTATGGGCTCATTTTTATTATTAAAAAATAGAATATATTGAAAGAAAAACAATTCGGTTAAAGAATTTATATAAAGGCTCTCCTGTGGTCACCCATGTGGATTTTTCTTGAAATTCATTGTTGTCTTTGAGTTTAGAATTGTCACTGTTTTCAGTACAACAGTCAACTCACTATTTTAAATTGCTAAGCAGCTGAGGTTACAAACCTTTGCATATCTAGTTATTTGTGTCTGCCCTTACAGAAAGGTTCATGGTTAAAATAGATTTATGAATCTAATGTGAGTTCATTTGTATTAAAAATTAGTTAGCTTAAAGCTACTTTAAAAACATGCTCTTAGAAGTATTCTGAATGACTCCCAGGGCTAGTTCCTATAGACACTCAATAGTGAAGATTTGATTTTCCTTGGGAAAAAGTCTGTTTGAAATAATATATGTCTTCTGAAAGAGTAATTTCCTAAAATTTGCATATTTTGCAGCAGATAAATCCCAAAATATGGGCAAGGAGAAATGTGAAAGGCCTTTTCTGTGCTGCTTGCCTTAAGTTTTGTTTAAATAGGGCATATTTTTTCAATACACAAAACTCCAAAAACATAAAACTGGCAATGCACTTACCCTTCCTCCCCATGTCACAGAGCTGTGACTCTGAGGCCATGATGAAGCAACTAATAGAAATCTTTGGCATACATCTGTTACCTGTGGGAATAATAGAACTATTTGCTACAGACATTTGGCAAAAGGATGCAAACATATGGCTTTGGTTTGGTTTACATTCAGCATTGCCAGTTGTATAAAGTTTCTGGATAGACTCTGCAACAGTGGCAGCAAGTCGAAGTCAGAAAGACAGTGTGAATAAAGTCTCCACTATAGTGTTTTCCAAGCTTGTTTCAGGTCTAAGCTATTTCCTCTTGCTGCTGCATTTCTCAGGGACCCTAGAAAATTCCCTTTGGAAATTATTCTGCCTGTGAGTAAGATGCACAGGTGTGGTCCTTGGATAGAGTTGTGGCCCAGAGAACTATTCTTAGTCTGAATCTGCTTTCTCCTTCAGGTTTTCTGTTTGTAGGGGTATTAGAAAGGGCTAAGGGAGACAAGAGGAATCATACATCTGAACTGGACCTGTCATTCAACCCCTCAGCCGTCTATACAGAATCAAAGACCATACAGAAATAGGCATGTAGATATGGAGAAGTAGAATAAAGAACAGGGTGCCTTAAACAAGTGAGAATTAGAAAAACACTTATGAATGTGTCACCATGGGGGGTGGGCTTTAAGAAAGCAGTTTGTTAAAGTTTACATTAAAAATGTTGACACAAGCCGGGTGGGGGTGGTGCACGCCTTTAATCCCAGCACTCAGGAGGCAGAGGCAGGCGGATATCTGTGAGTTCGAGACCAGTCTGGTCTACAAGAGGTAGTTCCAGGACAGCCTCCAAAGCCACAGAGAAACCCTGTCTCGAAAAAACAAAAACAAAAAAAAAATGTTGACACTAAACATACTTCTATTCTTCCTGAGTAATCAAAAATGCATAAAAGCTAGACAAATAGGAGGGCAAGAGTGGAGAGAACAGAGAAATATTCTAGCCCAGCATTTCTCACCACAAGTCAGCATTCCCCTCTATTCTGTATCACAGTTAATTTGTTCGTAACTTTCCTTATGTAAAGTAGATATCTGGATATCTGGCCCACCACTTTGGACTGGCCCACAGCTATGTTTAGAACAGGCCAGCATCAATAAAGGAAAGGACACTTAATATTGGGCCCTTTGTCCTCAAGCTAAACACATTTCATTCTCATAGACTAGCATCATCTGGTCATTTCATTTTTCTTGATTTTCAGGCCTTTTCCAGTTTCTTAGATTTCCCTTCATTATTTTTCTAAATTTCAGTTCTGATAAGGAACTATTTATTGAGGATACACAGGGTCTCAGGGTGAGGAACCCAGGGCCTCCCTGTTCAGCTTCTCAACAGCATCTCCATTTTGCCATGAGTTTCTCAGGGTTGAAAGGACATCTCATGGGCTGGGGCTATAGGTCATACAAAGGCACTTGCCTAGCAAATGCAAGTCCCCAAATTCAAGCCCTACTACTGCCATGATAGACAGACAGACAGACAGACAGACAGACAGACAGACAGACAGATCTCACAAGAATGAAGTAATATATTGCATAATGTAATAAAATAAAATATTTCCATTTCAAACATGCCAGGATAGGAACACAGTGAACCCCGATTTTGAAGTGAGAAGAAATTAAAGCACAACTTGATGGATAAAAATTCTTATTGTACAAGCATGAGGACCTGAGTTCAATTCCCAATATCCATGTAAAAAGCCAAGCATAGTGGTGTGCACTCATAAATCTAGGACTGGACAGATGAAAATAGGAAGGTTCCTGGAATTCATTAGTGTTCCAGTCTGTCTGAATCTGGAAGCCCCAGATCACTATCTCAAAAAATAAGATGGATCACTTCTGAGGAATGACACTCATGGTTGACTTCGGGCCTTCACATGAACATACGTTCATGAACATACACACACCCAGGTATACTCCTCCACATTCCATAACTTCTCCCCCACAAACAATGCACACAAATGAAAAATAACAACTTTACAAGAAGGGAAATGATTGAACATTGGGCATATGAGAAGGATTTTTCAAATTAAAAGTCCCTGTTTGAGGTAGATATCAATGCAATGTTAACTTGTATGAGTTTTCAGAAATTACCCCAAAACAGAGTTATAATATTGACCTTCCTGTGTGTTGTGAACCTGTCTGTCCCCCAGGAACAAGTCACTATGAATCTGCTCTACTGTTACTGCATAGATCTTTGTTGAACAAATAAATAAATAAATAAATAAATAAAAATAAAAGTGAGGTTGAGTTTGTGGATTTTGTATGGTGTTCCTTGAACCCTTTCTCTCAGAAGACACTCTGGGACTTCCTTTCAACCCCAAAGTAGGTTTCAGATGTCTGCACTGTAGTGTTGAGGTAGCGATCTGGTTTTTGCCCTTGATATAATAAGCTCCAGTTAGAAGACATGGTCCGGGACAATAGCTAGGAAATTGTTCATACATCTCCGTATAGCTCTCTAAGTTAAGATGCTAAATGGCATCTCTCAGTAGTCACCTTAAGTAGCTTTCACTCTGGTTATTTTCCCTCTGCATTGTGTATCAGTTAATTTTACTCCTGTTTCTTATATATCCTTTATGAAATGTTTATTGACTTTCTTCATTTTATTAATGTTTTTCCTGCTTTCAGGTTGTTCTTACATTTGCTTGACCAGAACAATGCACCAGGAAGCCTTTTGCAAAAAGTTTCCCATGTTGCTGTATTATGTTAGATTTTTAACAAGAACTACCTTTTTCTTCCTGCTGTAATACTGTAATGCTACATATGAACTACATATTACACTTAACTGTTCCCAATTTATTTGTTGAAATAGTGTCTCACTGTATAGCCATGCCAACCTAGAACTTCCTATGTAAACCATACTAGCTGGCCTCAAACTCACAAGATCCACCTGTATCTGCCTCCCATGTGCTGGGATTAAAGGTGTGTGCCACCATGTCTAGCAAATTCATCTTAATGTATTTTCAGATCAAGAATAATAGCAATGGTAAATTAGAATTCCTTGTAGGCATCTCAGAAATATCTTCTATTTTTCTGCATAAATAATGAAGTAGACTATACAAAAGCTATATAAAATCCACAGGACAGGATTTTACATTTGTGTTTTGAAAAAAATGGTAAGTTTTACAATGTTAACTAAAATCATTTCAATAACATTTTGGTGCCTACATAGAAAGATAACCAAATGTCACTTTCCAGTAAGGGGAAAATAGTCTCTAAGAACTATAGTTTTCAGCATTGCATTACATGTTATTTAGGCCACTTTTTCTGACTCTTGTAACAATCGGGTGCCTCCTTTATAATTCAGGAGAAACTAGACAGGATGGTAACCTCTCCCACTGCAAGTTTTCAGCCATGCATAGTATAGTGGTCTCTGCACCTTAAATGGTGTGACTGGAGCAAGACGACCACCTTAGTTAGAGTTGTGACTCTAGGAAAACTATTTGTGTTCCTTTGCAGGTTTTCAAGGCCCCTGGGAGTAATCCAAATGAATAACATTTAGAAGTTCTAGAGAGCAAAGACCTTGTGTGTGTGTGTGTGTGTGTGTGTGTGTGTGTGTGTGTGTGTGTGTGTGTGTGTGTGTTTCACATTGCTTTCTGATACTGAACTCTGCCATGGTCCAATAAGACCTGATTTTGAATTAGAATGGAAGAGAGACCTACATTTCACAGATGTTAGAACTCCCCACCACAAAGAAATGCTTATGTATTTTAAATTTCTGATACTGTTATTCCCCACATGACAGACACTGCTCTTGAGGGTGAAGGCGAGAAGGACAGTGAGATAGACAGCCTATAAATTATAGCCTTGTTCCACTGCATGCCGATGAGTAGGCCCACAGGTTCAACTTTAAAACTTAGTGACACTTATATAGGATATAAGTATCAAGTGTATTTGACAAGTGTCCAGTCAAGGAGTGTCTATGCATCCTTCCCAGTGGCAACAGTGAAGAGGTGGATATGTAGGGTGCCTTCAAGACCCAGAGCGAAGGCTGGCTCCTCAAAGCTCCTAGAAAAAGGACTGCATTTTAGCTTGTTTCTGAAACTTTGTATGTCTTCTGGAACTCTTGGCAGTCTGTGTTCCGGATTTGGTAAGGAACTTCATGGAGTCCAACCATCCCTCATGTTGGAGCATTTTTTAGAGTGGCTAGGGAAGGTTAATAGCACCTGTGTTGCTGAATAATAGACTTGCATTATGTGCAGGCTTGCCCATGGGAATAGCTTCCTCAGAAATATGTGATGCGTTTCATCATGTTAACCCTCACATGCTACTGATCTCTCTTAATCTAGTTATTTGTGTAGCACACAGAGCTACGTTTGCATGAGCTGAGCCACTTTATATGCAGCAGTGATCCTCCAGGGAGGAGGGGGATTTCACAACGCAGTACGTGCCGTCCTGAGTAAACCAAGCCCTTTTAATCCTAGGCATCTGTCATAAACTCACATGGTTTCATAAGAAAGAAAATCAACAGGAAAAAAAACTACCTCTGTTTTATTGTTGTTTTCTCTTATTGTGTACTTTTAAAATATTTATAACAATGAAGCATTTTATTTAGACTAAAGCGGCTGCTGTTCAGCCAAAGCCGTGAACACTTTTTGTTTGCTAATTTAAAAAGCGGTTCAATGATTGGTTTATTATTATGAAGCAATGACAAAAGAGTTCTGGTGGGTTTAATAGTTTTAGCTTACGAGAGCTGTTGTTAATTTCATCTGTAGTGTTGCAGGTGAAAAAATGCACAATGGATAAATAGTCTATATTGGTTTAACTGAACATAATATATAGTGTGTTCTGGAGTTGTTTGTCTCAATAGACTATAGTAATCAAAAGTAATGAACCTATTATGTGCAGGACCTTGGAGAGCGTCGAATGGCAGTAAAAGTGTGGCACATAAAAGGTTTATTAAAGGAAATTAAAGTCCATCATTGCCACACCTGCTCCCCTATTATAAGTCCATGGCAGGTCAGTGCCTTCAATCACAACCTAGACTCTGAGAGTGGAGCCTAGCTCCCATTACCATGGCAGTCACATTGCTGCTGCTCACGGCAGGACTTGCGGATGGGAGCCACAGAGCACTGCTGCTGCCTGTCTCTTATTTTCTACAAGCAAAATATCCTATTTCTATTTAAGAGTTCTAAAAAACATGCAGAAGTGAATTAAACTAAGAGATTATTAGTGGATTCTAGCAAAATGGATAGATGTCCTGGATCAGAGTACACGAAAACAGAAGGCTTTGTAAGCCTTTGTATCCCTTTGATCATTTGTTTAACTACATTTAAAATAGTCAGTAATGATGGGAATTTGAGATACTTCTATGCACCTCACTTGGATTTGACATTTCTTCTACATTTGAGTGATCTGTGGCTGCAGTTTTTCTGTAATTCAAAGAGTAAATGTAGATCACTGTTGATAGTTACAACTCCCCATGGAATTTTGGAGGGGCACTACAAGGGCTTGCCTTTGGTTTGCATTTTTACATTGGCAGTTACTTTTCCTGACTTAGAAGAGGTATAATCAGAAAGCATCTAGAAGGCTGAAGGCATTTGAAATCGGGAAATCAGTCTGGATCTTTTGTCTTCGCCTTTGGAGTTCTTCTCACTTCACAAGCACTGCTGATGAGACAACCCTTTTTCAGTCTTTGGAATTCTATAAGCATGCAAATCATTAGTAAACACTTGTGGCCAAGGCCATCTGCCCTCTTGCTGTTATCATCTCTGGTTTCCAACATCTGTAGACATGTCTCTAAAATCAGCAGTACTCGAGAGTAGTCATCCAGATCCCGTAGAGCCAGAAGGAAACCCAGGAATGTGGAAGGCTGTGCGCTGCTCTTCACAGTGACCTCCAGAATGCAGGAACTTGGAAGGCTATATGCTGCTCTTCACAGTGACCTCCAGAATTTCTAATTACATGTTTTCCCAGTCTTGTCAATGTCAAAGTAATGATCCCAGTACTTTGTGTTCATGTTACAGATGGATGCAGAGGTTGAAGATAAAACATTGCCTACTTTCTCAAAAGGAACTGAAGGTGAGTTAGCGAGCAGGCTCCCTGACACTTTGCCTACCATACCATGAAAGATGGGGGTGCCTATACTTGTCCCTTGTGTGTAGTAAGAGTAAGTGAGGAATGCTTCACAAAAACCTTTGGGTATCAAGAGTGACTGGAACAAAGAAAAAGGATTGGCAGTTTATTGCCAAAGCTGCTTTTTTATCTTTATGCTGTCTTGCTTAGTAGTCCCAATCTCTACTTAGTTCAAGTGAAATGATAACATTTGTTTTTTGGCTGTTCCTGCTGGGAGTTCCAGGCAGCTTCAGAAAGAAGTGTTTGGAAGGTTCAACTTGTTGGCTACCCCTCTTTTTTTGTAACCAACAGATGGTAATGTAATATTGAAATATAAACAGGCCCTTGATGATCTAAACAGCTGGAAAACAGGATTGACTGGCAATTACACCCCTCAAGGAAAATAACTTTTATTATAATTAGCTATATTTTTGTGACCCTGAATTCTAAGTGGAAAACTAGTTTCACCATGGCTCTGAAAATATTCTGGAGAGCCATCCTTCACATGCCGTCCTAGTGTTCACACTGATGGAAGAGAGCTGAGCACTGTGACCCTACCTTCCTGGGAAGGTTTGGTATTTATAGTTGAGAGTGACTAATCAGATGCAATGCATTTGTTACGTGTGTGTTTATATATGTAGTCAGCATAGTTAATTCCTATTTAACTAAAATACAGAGTACCAATATTTTTCATTTAGTAAGGATGCAATTCTTAGTTAAAATGTGTGCAGTTGTTGTCATTGACCAGTGCATCACAAATGCAAAGTAATCCCGTATATAGTATGGACTTCTATCTACTGAAACAAAATTTTTACTCTGTATTATTATTTAATTTTACTTTAAATGATTTTTGAAGTAATTGTATCCTGTATCTTTAAATTTGACATAATATGTTTCTAGGGCTTTCAATTTTTTGCAGCAAACTACTCAATAGGATATATGGTTATGAAAAATAGTCTATTTCATTAACTAGAATACGCTCATGCTTGCTCTAAATAGCATGACTCTAGAGATTAGACTGTGTGTTCCTTATTTTATTCTTTCAAAGCATACCACTCTACTGCACTTTCAAGATGTGGGTCTTTTAATTTGCAATTATATTTGGTCTTTATTTTATTTTAGTTTTGGCAATGCACACACAGCCTTAAATAGAGCCAGCATGTTCTTTTAGAAGTGAACTACTGTTTCTTGTGAAGTGTGAGTAATTTTGAAAACCACCTGTTGTCTCCCTCCATATGCTGCTTATCCTTGTGTAGGCAGGTATTTACCAACATGAATTCCTTTAGCTCCCAGCACTTCAGGCAGAGATTCAATACTCTTTGAATAAGTCCCTTATTTTGAAAGACTGTTGATACTAACAATGCTAAAGCATGTTCCTGTCTCCTGTGTGTAGGAACTGTTCTGGAACAACTTGAGTAACTTCCTAGTGAAGCTTGCAGTTTTCTCTGAAAACTTGCTTACTGACATGAAAATATGTATGCACAGGGCTGTGGTGTAGCACACATGTAGATGCTTGCATAGAATCTGTGACCCAGAACCACAAAAATATATAACTAAAAGCAGTAGTCTTGAAAATCTTTTGAATAGTTCCTTATTAAAAAAAAATCAAATTTTTCTTGTTCTGATTTTTCTTTTCAAAATACCTAAGCAACCAGGATCCAAGGCCACTGAGTGTACCACACATAGAATGAATATGTTTTGGGGCCTTGTTTTCTGCCCTCTTATTCCCCCCCCAAAAAAAAACAGAGTGAAAAAAAACAAAAAACAACAACAAAAAACAAACCTCATTCTATTCAGTGAGAAGCCAGGTGGTGTCTGCCCTAGCCAGTCACTAGTGTTGTCTCTAGTTAGGGGGACAGTTTCAGTCATACAGTTTTAAAATTAAACTCAATTGAGATTCTTTCTTTTCTTTTCTTCTTTTTCTTTCTTCCTTCCATTCTTTCTTTCCTTCTTCTTTTCTTTCACTTTTTTATGAACAGTACCAATGGATTCTCTGATCCAAGAACTCAGGTAAGATCTCCCTTTCATGACTCTTTCAAATATTGAGTGGTTTAGATTGGTTTAGAATGAATTGTCTTTCTCCAGGCTCCTTGCTTTAGAATGAGGACTAAGCAAAGAGTAACTTCCACTTCGGCTCTTTCTAACCCTCGGGGAAGAAGAGAAGGGCAGCAGCTGTGGTGATAATGGAGCTGAAAATATTTTATCTAAAAGTTTAATTTAAAAAGTTTTTGTATAATGTCAGTAATTGCCTGCCTTCCTTCACTGACCACCTCTTTTCCATATGTCTGTATACCATGTGTGGCTGGAATTTGCACTGGTGGTCCATGAGCCTGATAAATGAATTGCCTAGATTCTGAGTTATCCAGTTTTTTTTTAAATAGCAAATTCCACCAGTTAGTTACTTCCAATTTTTAACTTACACAGTAGAAAATATTGTGACTTTCTTTTTTTTAAGCAGGTCCTTCTATTTCTGTTTTAGGTATTGTACCTTGGACAGTGTTTGAAACATGCCACTTTACTGAGTGATGTAGAATTTCATTGGGGTTTCATTCATAGAATCATTGTCAGAATATTAACTTTAAAAGTAAAGCACAAATAAGAAAGAAAGGACTTTTGGTAGGGGGAAACAGCCTGAGTATACTTACTGTGAGGAGCATGGTTGCTCTTGCAACCACAGTAAGCCCCCACTCCATGAACTGGCCTGACTCTGAACTCAGAAGCCTCTGTTTGTATTCTCAGGGCAATGTTTGACAAAGGAGTGTGGCAGTGTCTGACCTACTTGCACTGCAGAGGGACATACTAACAGGTTTCACAGCTTCTTCCAGGCACTGTGCATGGTGACTCCCTGAAACATAGGCTATTAGTTACTTCTTCCTCTCTTAAGGGATTGAATTTGTTCCAGCATCAATTCATTTGCTTATTTAGAATTCTGGTTTGCTCCTTTATGAAAAATTGCTAGCAGGAAATCTATAAGTTTGCCTGGATTAATGATGTCATTAAAGTTTTAAACTAGAGCAATAAAAGTGGGGCACATGCACATACACCCGGACCAGATTACAGTATGGAACTGAGCACATGTAAAGCATGAAATTGCTTGGCTCTTTTAAAATTCTTGTGTTGGGAGGCTGACCTTTAAATGATCAAGAGAAGGGAGAGCATGACATGTTTGTGGTACCATCTTCTGTGACCACATGGATGGCTTGCCTAGGGCAGTAACCACGATATTTTCAAGGAACCAAGTCATTTACACAAAAGAAGGGGACCTTTTAAGTGATAGGTCATAAAAGTGACTTTAAAATGAGAAAACTTTGAAGGAATAACATGCATGCATTGACCTAGATGGAGTGTCTGCTTCAGATGAAGATGCGGGTGGGCTCAAACAGAGAAGCTAAATGTGGGAAATGTGTTGTGTAACTTTTGTGGAGAAAGTACTTTTTAAGTATGCTATTAGCATATATGACTATGTTAAAAATAGTATTTGTTGAGATCTTATATACCAGATACTGTTTTGTTATCATCCAAATACTTCATTTAATCTCCCCAGTATCCTTATAAGGTACAAAACTATTATGGCTGTAGTTTTCAGAAAAATACATGAAAACCAATAGCTTATGCAAATATCCCATGGGTACACAGCTAGTAAATCATCCAAACTCCTGGCTACAGGTCTGTTCCTGTTCTTGACTGTGCTTTCTCTCACCCACAACCAATCCAGAAAGGGTGGAAATCACAGAGGTACCATCACCTGGGACCTCAATAGGCTAGATCTCAGAGTGCCAGTCAGCCTCAAACAAAGTCTAATTCTGGACAAAGAATTCCTTATCACCTAATTCTATGAAAATTATTCATATCAAATATTCCATTTTACTTAATCTGTTAATAGAGTAATTCAGAAAGAGGATAACTGTGGCTGGGGAGATCCACACATTTTCAAGCCTTCTAAACGAGAACCAGCGCTAAAAAGAACTTTCTTAAATTTTGTAGTAGTTTATGCTCAGCAGGATGGCCATGCTTGGGCGTTCTTGATCCCAAACTCTGTCTTATAATTTAACTTGACCCAGACATAGACCCTATCTGCCATTGTACATGTATCTTACGGAGGAAAGGAAAGTAGTGATTTATATGAAAACAAGTATTGTTGGTGTCCTTTTAGTTTTTGTGTTCAGTTTCCTGCACTCACTTCTAATTGACTCCACAGGTTTTTCTGCAATTGAGCATCACAGCCATGTGTCTGAATTGTTAAGTGTCACTAAGCAATGTGTAATGCTCTCCCCAGCCTGGAAGTTATGATTGAAGAGAATGCTGTTAACGTCATATAGCTCCCTTTAAAATGAACTGGGTGTGTAACTGCTTTCAGAGTGATTACTTACAAAAAAAATACTAATACAAATGAAGTTAATTTTAATATAGTGCACAGTCTTCATGGGCTAATAAAAATTGATACCAACATTCTCATCTTATTAATCTGTATGTCAGCTACTATTGTCACCATTAAAAAAATTTATAACGACAGGACCCCCCTAAGTCTTCACCTTTATTAGCATTTCCAGTTTTCCTCCAGCACATTCATGTTACAGGTGGTGTCAAGAAAGTTCTGTTTTCTTCCCCATCACAATGACGGCATTATCTCTGCTATCTTCTTACTACCACTTTCCTTAATCTGGACCTCATGCCACTGTATCTACTAATACTGCTAACTGGCTAATACATTGGCAATCAGTCCACCCCCTTCCTTTAATTAGGACAACATAGTCTTACCTCTAAAAGGACTTCTTATGTGACTCCTTAGAGAGGCGATGAAAACAAGGCCTTACCGTCCTTCTGTGGTTTATTGCTGCTTACTAATTTGTTGGCTTAAGTGTGATAATGAAATGTCTAGTTTGATGTCTCTTCCTACTTTATTTTCTCCAATGTTTTGTTTTAAGTCTTCAATTGCTGAATATTTTATGATCTCTAATAAATAAGCTAAAAAGTTAATGATGTGAACCTAAATGAAAACTTTTCTAACTTATAAAGTTAGACGGTGTCCTGTTTTTTGTTCTATTTTTAAATTTTCTTTATGCAGCCTCATTTTAATACTTTATGCATTTAATTTTAACAAAATAAAGCTTCTATTAGTAGTCATGATTATATTAAAACTGCATAAATATTTCCAGCAACTAGGTAACAACTAAAGGAAATATTAATAGAAATTTACTTACTTGGTATAAAAATATCTTAATGTCAATCAGGGGAGCCCTTTACAGGAATGAAAACAAAATGAAGCTTGCTGCCTAATAAGAAAACTTAATAAACTATTATAATACTATCATGTGTTTATGAACTTACATAAAATCTCATGGTGTTTAGTGCTGAACTTGTTACTGGGTGACACCTGTATCAGTTCACATTGAATTAGTTCTCAAAACACTATATACAATGCCTAATTGGATCCACACAGTAAGCATGTAAATCAGTCAGGACAAATGATATTACCTGACATTAGCTCTTGAGCTGAGTGCAGGGCCAGGGCATGCTTACCGTGCAGTGTGACTGAGTAGAGGGCTCTGAGGCAGAGCATAGATTCTGTCTGCCTACCATGTCCTGTAGCCACTTTGTACTATTCACTGTGGATGCAGTCTTTGGTTTTCCATCTACATTAACTTAAACTTTGTTAGTAAATTCATAAATCAGAGTGAAACGTATCCTGGCTTAAAAACAAACTGATGCATTTCCTTTTTTTCCTGCAACTTCGGTTACAAAGAAAGCACCACCTTTTGCTTCTAACTTGGTTTCTGTGAGTTGGCTGTGACTGTAAGTTTACATGAAAATGTCAAGAAATGACACAAATCTCTGTCTTCTGTGTTTTTGTCTTTCCTTATTGGTGAGATATTAAGGGCCTTCAACTTCTATTTTGCATTGTGAGAGAGGTGTTGGGTTATCCATGAAGTCCTAGTTGATCTGGTACCCTTAAGACAGAATACTAAGTGGACTTCATACCCATGTCCTCCATTCAGTCATCTGTTAGCAAAGTATTCTTCAAGCCTAGGAGGGACTGAACCTCTACAGACATAATCCTCTTACTCATCCAGAGCCATACAAAACCCCAACCCCTTAGCATTTACAGTGTTAGTCATCAAGACATGTTGTAGACCATCCAGGAGGGTACGTACAGGACATGTGGTATTGCTATGCCATTTTAGACAAGACTCTTGAGCGTGTCAGGTTTTGGTCTCTGAGAAGAGGGTATGGAAATTATATCCCAAGGTCATTGAGGGATGGCTATGTGTGTGTTTATATATCAATTGTGTTGATAGCCATGGAATGTCCTATGTTGCATTACATTTCCTACCAGAAAATACTAGAGAGCTAAAAAGTAAATACTCATAAAATTAAGAAACTCCAAAACAAATTGTGAACTAAAAATGTGTTATGCCTTCGTTCCATGATCAATCACTCTCCCAGGAAAATTGGTGATCTCTATCAATCCATTATTATACAGTTAGAGCCAATGTCACTAACATCCCTAGAAACCAGGACTGTTCCAGAATTCCACTACCACAGGCTGTATTCAGTTGAACCATGAGGATTCATTTACAGTTTACTGAGATGTTTTTCAGAGCATGGTTAAATTTCCTGCTCCTAACCAAAGGAGAAACGTATTGCAATGTTTATTCTCATAGTCCTTCTTCTGCACCCGTGTCATGCAGTATTGGCACAGTGGAGTCATAACGGACAGCATAGTAAACCCATGGGATCAAGCATCCCCAGAAGGGGTGTGATCATAGGCAGTGAATGATGTCACTTCTAACATCTTCAAGACATTTCACAGCAAATAGTAAATGTATATTTTTATCTATTATTCGAAGGATTTTTATTCGAAGGGTTCCTCCCATTTTTTTTATTTCAATCACATTTCCATACTTCCTTCTGAGAAAGTCTACTCTCCAGGTTGTTTCCTCTTTCACTGTTATAAACACTCTTTACAGGGAAATGAGTGAAAATGGGATGACGATATTTCTATTTTTGTTTGTTGTGAGATTATAATTTAATTGTGAGCAATGCTGACCCTTGCAGATTCCTCACAGTGTCCACAGTAATAGCTGTAGAGCACCCCTCAACCTCACCAAGGACCCTGAGCCCTTCTTGCATGAGGATGCCACAACATAGCCAGGGGTCTGAATGCAGGTGGGTCACTGAGCTTAAAGTAAGAGCTGGAAGACCACTTTTCTATGGCCATTCTCAAAAACATGTGACCTCCCAACATGGCAGATACTTTGGTTTTCTTGTACCACTTGTGGCTAGTTTTTCGTTGATTCTCTCATGACATTGGACTCCTCAAGGTATAACTTTGTTACTCAGTATCTGTAATCCTCTGATGATCTCATTTGGACTTCAAGTATGTTTGCATGAAATAAATCTACATCTCTAGCTCTCCCTACCTCCTTGAACTTCTGTTGCTGTACAGTCACCTGAGTTCCCTGGGAGAATCCTTCATGTATGCAAACTTGCAACCAGATCCTCTGTCATAAATCAAGGATTCCTCTAGCTTTCTTTGTGCTAGTAGTGGGGAAAAATGAAATCTATTAGTTCTTCCTTGACCCACCTCTTTTTTTTTTAATTTGAATTAGAAACAACATTGTTTTACATGTCAATCCCAGTTCTCACTCCCTCCCCTCCTCCCCTACCACCTCCCCCAACTAAAACCCTACCTATCACAAGTCCTTTCTGCTCCCCAGGGAGGGTGAGGCCTTCCATAGGGTTTTATAAGAGTCTATCATATACTTTGGGATAGGGCCTAGGCCCACCTCCATGTGTCTTGGCTCAGAGAATATCCCTCTATGTGGATTGAGCTCCCAAAGTCCACACCTATGCTAGGGATAAGTACTGAACTGCTACAGGAGGTCCCGTAGATTTCCGAGGTTTCCTCACTGAAACCCATGTTCCTGGGGTCTGGATCAGTCCCATGCTGATATCCCAGCTATCAGTCTGGGGAGCAAGAGTTCCCCGATGTTGAGGTCATCTGTTTCTGTGGGTTTCACCAGCCTGGTCTGGACCTCTTTGCTCTACACTCGTCCTTCTCTGCATCTGGATTCTGTTCAGTTCAGTGATTAGTTGTGGGTGTCTGCTTCTACTTCCAGCAGCTGCTGGATGAGGGCTATCGGGTGGCATATAAGTCAGTCATCAATCTCATTATCAGGGGAGGTATCATTTAAGGTATCGTCTTCTCTGTTGCTTAGATTATTAGCTGGTGTCATCTTTGTAGATCTCCAGACATTTCCCTAGTGCCTGATTTCTCTGTAAACCTAAAATGTTTCCCTCTTTTATGGTATCTCCATTCTTGTTATCTTCCATTCTTCCCCTGACTCACCCTTTCGGCCCACCTCTTCTTATGATATATCCTATCTGTCCAAAATTGTGAGCCATCTTTGCCCTGGCCATTCCACCTGCACTTATATTCCTGGCCTTCCCAGTCCCCCTGTCCAGTAGGTTACCACTGCCTCAGGCCTGCCTGCTTCTCACTTGGCTATGTGGCTCCCTCCCTCACTCCAAACCCTAACTCTGCCTCCCTGTTGAGAAGGCATTCTCTGCTATAACCTTTGTACCTACAATCCATCACTCCTCGGATTTCCCTATTCTTCTTCCCTCTTTTATTTTTTGTGGAAGAACAAGCCCCTCTGATCTGCCATCTAGCTGGTTTGGTCATTATTTATAGTTCACCTTTTGTTTTTATTAGAAACAAGCTTCTTTTACATGTCAATTCCACTTCCCTCTTCCTCCACCCCCCATTGTAACCCCTTCCTGCTCCCAAGAGAGGGTGAGGCCTTCCATAGGGGATTTTAAAAGTCTGTCATATCATTTGGAGCAGGGCCTAGACCCTCCCCAGTGGGTCTAGGCTAAGAGAGTATCCCTCTATGTGAAGAGGGCTCCCAAAGTCCATTTGTGTACTAAGAGTAAATACTGATCCACTACCAGCGGCCCCATAGATTGTGCAGATATCCAAACTGAACTCCTCGTTCAGGGGGTCTGGAACAGTCCTGTGCTGATTTCCCAGCTATCAGTCTGGGGTCCATGAGCAACCCCTTGCTCAGGTCAGCTGTCCCGGTGGGTTTCTCCAGTCTGGTCCTGACCCCTTTGCTCATCACTCCTCCCTTTCTGCAACTGGATTCTAGAGTTCAGCTCAGTGTTTAGCTGTGGGTGTCTGTTTCTGCTTCCATCAGCTACTGGATGAAGGCAGTAGGATGGCATATAAGGTAGTCACCAATCTCATTATCAGAGAATGGCATTTACGGGAGCCTCTCAACTACTGCTTAGATTGTTAGTTGGAGTCGTAGATCTCTGGACATTTCCCTAGTGTCAGAATTCTCTTTAAATCTATAATGGCTCCCTCTGTTGTGGTATCTGTTTTCTTGCTCTCCTTAATTATTCCCCTGACTAAAACTTCCTGCTCTCTCATGTCCTCCTCTCCCCTCCTCTTCTCCCCATCTCTTTCTTCTAGCTCCCTCTTGCTCCCAATTAGCTCAGGAGATCTTGTCCCTTTCCCCTTCTCCTTGGGACCATGCATGTCTCTCTTAGGGTCTCCCTTGTTTTCTAGCTTCTGTGGTGGTGTGGATTGTAGGCTGGTAATCCTTTGCTCTATGTCTAAAATCCATATATGAGTGAGTACATACCATGTTTGTCTTTTGGTGACTGGGTTACCTCACTCAGAATAGTTTCTTCTAGTAACATCCATTTTCCTGTGAATTTCAAGATTCCATTGCTTTTTTTTTCCATGGAGTAGTACTCCATTGTGTAAATGTACATTTTCTCCATCCATTCTTCAGTTAAGGGGCATCTAGGTTGCTTCCAGGTTCTGGCTGTTAAAAATAATGCTGCTATGAACATGGTAGAGCAGATGTCCTTGATTTATGAATGTGCATCTTTTGGGTATATGTCTGAGTGGAATTGCTGGATGTTTTTCCATTTTTATTATTTTTTTATTTTATTAGTTCAAATTAGGAACAAGCTTGCTTCAGATGTCAATCCTTTCTCCCTCTCCCTCCCTTCCCCCTAACATCCCACCTGCCCCTAGCCTTCCCCCCTCCACTCCCCAGGCAGGGTAAGGTCCTCAAAAGGTGCTCCCCAAAGTCTACCACATGAATTGATGGATCTTGTAGACTGATTCCCATTTTCCTGAGGAACCGCCATACTGATTTCCAAATGGCTGCACAAGTTTGCCCTCCCACCAGCAGTGGAGGCGTGTTCCCCTTTCTCCACATCCTCTCTAGCATAAGCTATCATTGGTGTTTGTGATTTTAGCCATTCTGACAGGAGTAAGATGGTATCTCAGAGTTGTTTTGATTTGCACTTCCCTGATGGCTAAGGCTGTTGAGCACTCTCTTATATGTCTTTCAGCCATTTTAGTTTCCTCCATTGAGAATTCTCTATTTAGTTCTGTACCCCACGTTTTTGGTTTTTTGAGACAGGCTTTCACTGTGTAGCTTTGAAGCCCATCCTGGCACTCGCTTTGCTGTACCCCACTTTTTAATTGGATTAGTTGGTGTTTTGGTGACTAGCTTCTTGAATTTTTTGTATATTTTGGAAATTGGCCCTCTGTCAGATGTGAGGTTGGTGAATATCTTTTCCCATTCTGTGAGCTGCCATTTTGTCTTGTTGACTGTCCTTTGCTTTATAGAAGCTTCTCAGTTTCAGGAGGTTCCATTTATTAATTGTTGATCTCAGTGTCTAGGCTACTGGTGTGATGTTCAGGAAGTGGTCTCCTGTACCAATTCATTTGAGGGAACCACCTACTTTCTCTTCTATGAGGTTCAGTGTGGCTGGTTATGTGTTGAGGTCTTTGATCCATTTGGACTTAGTTTTGTGCATGTCGATAGATATGGATCTATCTTCTACATGCCAGCAACCAGTTATGCCAGCACCATTTGTTGAAGTTGCTTTCTGTTTTCCATTATATAATTTTAGCTTCTTTGTCAAAAATCAGATGTTTGTAGGTGTATGATTTAACATCAGGTTTTTCAATTTGATTACATTGGTCTACCTGTCTATTTTTGTGCCAATACCAAGTTTTTTCAGAACTATAGCTCTATAATAGTGTTTGAAGTCACAAATAGTGATTCCTCCAGACTTTCCTTTAATGTACAGGGTTCTTTGGGCTATCCTGGGTATTTATTTTTCCATTTAAATTTGAGAATTGTTCTTTCAAGATCTATGAAGAATTGTACTGGAATTTTGATGGGGATTGCATTGAATCTGTAGATTGATTTTGGCAAGATTGCCATTTTTACTATGTTGATCCTACCTATCCAAGAGCATGGGAGATCTTTCCATTTTCTGGTATCTTCTTTAATTTCTTTAGAGACTCAAAATTCTTATGGTACAGGTCTTTCACATATTTGGTTAGTGTTACCCCAAGGTATTTTATGTTGTTTGTGGCAATTGTAAAGGGTGATGCTTCTCTTATCTCTTTCTCAGTCCATTTATCATCTATATATAGTAGGGCTACTGATTTTTTTAGTTAATCTTGTATCCTACTACTTTGCTGAAGGTGTTTATCAGTTATAGGAGTTCTCTGGTAAGGTTTTTTGGGTCACTTATGTAAACTATCATATCATCTGCAAATAGCGAAAGTTTGACTTCTTCTTTTCCAATTTGTATCCCTTGATCTCCTTTTGTTGTCTAATTGCTCTAGCCAGCATTTCAAGGACAATATTGAAGAGGTATGGAGAGAGTGGACAGTCTTGTCTTCTTCCTGATTTTGGAGGAATCACCTTAAGTTTCTGTCCATTTAGTTTGATGTTGGCTGTTGGCTTACTGTATATTGCTTTTATTATGTTTAGGTATGTTCCTATTATCCCTGATCTCTCCAAGACCTTATGAAGAAGTGTTGAATTTTGTCAAAGGCTTTTTCAGCATCTAGTGAGATGATCATGTGATTTTTTTCTCAGTTTGTTTATATGGTGGATTATATTGATGGATTTTTGTATGTTGAACCATCCTTGCATCCCTGGGATGAAGGCTACTTGATCATGGTAAATGATTTTTCTGATGTGTTCTTGGATTCAATTTGCCAGTATTTTACTGAGTATTTTTGCATTGGATATTGGTCTGTAGTTCTCTTTCTTAGTTGTGTCTTTGTGTGGCTTGGGTAACAAGGTTATTGAAGCCTCATGAAAGGAGTTTGGCAATGACCCTTCTGCTTCTATTTTGTGGAGCACTTTGAGGAGAATTGGTCTTAGATGTTCTTTGAATTTCTGGTAGAATTCTGCACTGAAGCCATCTGGCACAGGGCTTTTTTTGGTTGGAAGACTTTGATGACTGCCTCTATTTAAATTGCTTATCTGTTCTTGATTTAATTTTGGTAAGTGGTATCTGTCCAGAAAATTGTCCATTTCCTTTTGATTTTCGAATTTTGAGGGGTACATGTTTTCAAAATATGACCAGATGATTCTCTAGTCCACCTATTTTTGTTACATTTACTTTGTGACAGTGAAACTTGTCATCTCTTTCCCCATTGATAATGTCTACCACATACAGAATAGTGACTGGCATAAACTAGTGAATATAGTAAATGAAGAAAGGGATTCTGAGAACTGTAGAAAATATTATGAGACATAGAAATGGTTTTAAAAAATACCCAGTCTTTAGTGTATGAGGATTCCCATAAAACTGGCTGTTGTGAACAACACAATGGCTTAAGCAACCCATTCTCTTTGGAGTGTGACAAACTTACAAGTTTAGAACTCAAAGCAGGTCCTGCTTAGTGGTGGGCTGAGATAGACTGAAAGACACATGCTTCCAGCAGCCTTTTCCTTGACTTGTATGTGTTTGGAAGCTTGCCAGCTGAGGGATCAATAAGAACACACATGGTCTCTTGAGTCCCTGTGAAGCACAGTTCTTATCCTTACTTTGGATGTACTTCTGCTGGCCATGTTTGCCATGATACTTTGTGGACTTAAGAGCAATAGTAAAATAGTATGTCAAAAGAAAGGCTCAGTGGCTAAAGGTACCCATAATCAAGCATGGTGACCTGAATTTGATCCACAGAACCCATAATGGAAGAAGAGAACCAGCTGCTACACTGCTACACATGTGGAATGACAGTTGTCCTCAACCTGATTACAGGGGAAGGCCAATTCAGGCACCTTCTCCACTATTGCTTACAGTTTTATCTGGGATCATCCTTGTCCGGGGAATATCCCTAGCGCTAGGTTTCTCACTAACCCCACAATGGCTCCCTCTATCAAGACAATTCTTCCTTGCTGACCTTCCCCCAGCTTGACCATCCTTAATGTTCAGCTCCCTACTCTCCATCCCTCCTCCCTCATGTTCAGCTTCCTCCTCCTCTTCCCTTCCCTCCTCTCCTCTCCCCTTCTATACTCCCCTTTCCCTCTCAGGAGATCTTGTATATTTCTCTTTCTCAGAGGATCGATGTATGTCTCTCTTTTCTCTGGAGTTGTGGATTGTAGGCTGGTTACCCTTTCTTTGCTTTATGCTGAAAATCAACTTATGAATGAGTACATATCATATTTGTCTTTCTGGGTCTGGGTTATCTCACTCAGGATGGTTTTTTTTTTTTTTTTTTTTTTTACAAGTTCCATCCATTTGCCTGTAAAAAATAAACAAGCAAAAAAAAAAAAAACCTGCTGAGTAGTACTCCATTGTTTAAATGTACCACATTTTCCTTATCCTCTCTTCAGTTGAGGGGCCATGTCCTTACTATTGTTTCCAGATCCTTACTATTACAAATAATGCTGCTGTGAACATAGTTGAGCAAGTGTCCTTGTGCCCAAAAGTGGTTTTACTTTGTTTTGAGGTAGATTTATTCCCAGTTTTCTGAGAAATATCCATACTGATTTCTAAAGTGGCTATACCCATTTACATGCCTGCCAGCAATGGAGGAGTGTTCCTCTTTCTCCACATCTTCTCCAGAATAAGCTATCATCAGGGTTTTGGATCTTAGCCATTCTGATCAGTGTAAGATAGTATCTCAAAGGTTGTTGTGATCTGCATTTCCCTGATGGCTAAGGATGTTGCATAGTTCCTTAAATGTCTTTCATGCATTTCAGTTTCTTCTGTTGAGAATTCTGTTCATATTTTTACCCCACTTTTAATCAGATTATTTGGTATTTTGGTGTTTAGTGTCTTAAGTTCTAATTGTATATTTTGGAGATTAACCCTCTGTCAGATGTGGGGTTGGTGAATATCGTTTCCCATTCTGTGGGCTGCCATTTTGTCTTGTCGATCATGTTCTTTGCCTTACAGAAGCTTCTCAGTTTCAGGAGGTCACATTTATTAATTGTTGCTCTCAGTGTTTGTGCTACTGGTGTTCTATTTAGGAAGTGATCTCCTGTGCCAATGCTTTCAAGGCTACTTCCCAGTATCTCTTCTGTGAGGTTCAGTGTGGTTGGATTTATGTTGAGTTCTTTGATCCATTTGGATTTGAAAGAACACTACTCAACTTCATATGGAAAAACAGAAAACCAAGGATAACCAAAACAACCTTCTTGTCTAAAATAGGAACTTCTTCAGGCATCACCATCCCTAACTACAAGCTCTAGTCTAGAGCTATAGTCCTGAAAACAGCTTGGTATTAGCACAAAAATAGACAGGTAGACCAATGGAATTGAATTGAAGATCTTGGTGTTAACCCACACACCTATGAACAACTGATTTTTGACAAAGAAGCTAAAATTATACAATGAAAAAAAAGACAGCATCTTCAACAAATGGTGCTGGCATAACTGGGTTGACATGTAGAAGAATGTAAATAGATCTGTATCTATAACCATGCACAAAACTCAAGTCCAAATGGATCGAAGACCTCAACATAAGTAAGATTTTTAAGAAGCATATGCTAAGAGTTAAATTTGCCTTTTATAATTTTGTGATTTTATGAGTTAAGCCTTGCTGTTCAGCTCATTGTCTTATCTAAAATAGGTGCAGGGCAGCTTCTGGATAGAAGAGTAGACCAAGGTTGCAACCATTCTAATCCCATGATCACTATTTTACCATTCAATAATCCTTATGAACAGTGATTTATGGACTAGTTTTCAGAAATCTAACGAATGTGTATCAAAGTTGGAGGATAAAATGAGAATCTGGAATTCCACCCCTCACCCAGGCCCATAGTGCCACCTGTGTCTCAGAGACTGTGAACATGCCTCTGCACATCCTGCTCACTAGATTCTGAGCACCATCAAGTGGGTGCTGCTAACCACACTATTTTAACAAATAAGCATCAGCTCAGAACTCTATGGAGAAATAGCTGCAGTATTCTTTTGGCTGTCTTAGTCTCATGCTTTGCTTCTCTAACAGAATACTGCAGGTTTGAGTGAATTATAAATGCATTTGTTTGGTACATAAAGAAAATCAAAACCTAGGGGTTACAAAGGTGCAGTAAGAACCTTGTACTCCATCATACCTGGGCAGAAGGTATCACATGCTAACAAAGACAAGAGGATCACAAAATTCTCTTTATAACTCTCCTATTCCCAGGATAATGTCCTACTGTACCTATGGGGACAGAGTCCCTAGGTCCTAATTACTGTAACTCAAAGGCCCCACTTTTCCATACTTTGCAAGGATAGTTCACTTTTTATGAGTCTTGGAGTAGACTTGAAACCATAGCTGAAATAAACAGTTGTATAATGATCTGAATAAAAATAAGCTGGAAAAATCATGTTTTGGAATATTAAGCAAGAATAGTTAGTGGCAAAATGGTTCCTACTACTACCACTGATGAATAGAAATAACAAGGTGTACCCTGATTATTAGGGCCAGGAAAACAGATGAAGAATTGGCATAACCTCTGTTGGGCCCCCAGAAAAGGAAGGAGGTAGCCAAGGAGGGGCTGCTTCAACAGCTCACATATGGGGTGTGAAAGTAGATCTAGACACCCAAAGGTTCTATAATAGCAGCAAACAACATGTACAGACACCATGTGCCAATATTCTTGTTGGAGTCCTTCTAAATCAGAGACAGTCTTTATTTTTTTTTCTTAGCTCATTTGTTATTTGCTTACTTATTTTGGTTTTTCTTGGGAGAGTATTACTCTGTAGTCCAGGATGGCCTGGAATTCCCCATATAGTCCAGACTTGAGGCAATTCGCCTGCCACAGCCTCAAAAGTGCTACGATTATAGGAACAAGTTATAAAACTGGGTTTAGAGACAGCCTCTAGGAGCAAGTTGTTTCTAGTTCAGTAGGGTTCTTGACTGCTAAAGTACCTCACAGTTTGGCGTGTAGGCATGTATGCTCACATACCCACAATTCCATCTGCACAGTTACAGCAGCGTATCAGAGGAGGTGGCCTCTACTGACTGAGCCCTCACCTGCTTCAGCACACATTCTTCCTTTGAAATTACACTCAGATGTGATGGAGAATTCTGCCAAATGGCTTACGATGTGCATTGGTGAAGATGAGGATAAAGGGAAGCATTACAATTGGGAAACTTCCCTTTAAAAAGTGCTTGCGTATGTCTCTAGGTTCCAAGGTTTTTTAGTACAGGGATAATGGCAAAAACAAAAGACAGATTATTTCACCAAATCTCTACATTCAGGTAAAAATGTCAACAAATGAAATGGTGTTTTTGTTGCAGGTGTGAAGTAGCCACATGGTCTTGAAAAAGTACTTTGTCTGAGTTCCTAAATTACATTAGTGGAAGAAGTTCTGCCTTTAGGGATACAGTTTGTTCTTTTTTTTTTTTTCTCTCCCTGGTTTGCTGTGACATTGTCCCTCTCAGCCTTTGATTTGCTGGGTCACATGCATGTATGTGTGCTCTGGCTAAGTGGTTGCTTCTTTTCCTCCCCCTCACATTTTACATCCTTGCTCCTTCGCATTCTCACCCCTTCGTCACATGTCTGATCCTGGTGTTCACTCTAGAGAGAAGAAGGATATCTGTACGTGACTCCGACCACTGCCAATTATAATGCACCCTAGTCTTAAAGCCCTTCTATATTAACTACACTGAGATTGAGTATTTCTGGAGGTGCCACTTCTTCACAAAGCAAAAGTCAACAACTGGTGAGCTGTTGAGAACATGCTGACTTTTTCTTTGTGAAGTGGGATCATCTTAATAGTAAGGGGTTACCTGCCTCCCAGACACACAGGAATCTGTGATGTGTTTTTGTTTTGTTGTTGTTGTTTTATAAATTTTATTTAAATTAGAAAACAATCTTATTTTATGTATCAACCCCAGTACCCTTTCCCTCCTGTCCTCCCATGCCCACCACCAACCACCCATCCCATCTCCCATCCACTGCCCAGGGGGACTGAGGCCTTCCATGGGGATCTTAAACTCTGTTGTCATTTGGGGCAGGGCCTATCTCTCCATGGGGAATGGGCTCCCGAAGTCAGGGATACATCCTGGTTTTGGAATTGTATGGAGCTCCACAAGAATGACCCCAACTAGGAATCTAAGCAGTAGTTGAGAGGCTACCTTAAATGTCCTTCTCCTGTAATGAGAATGATGACTACCTTAAATGCCATCCTAGAGCCTTCATCCGGTAGCTGATGGAAGCAGAGATCCACAGCTAAGCACTGAGTTGAACTCCTGGAATCCAGTTGTAGAGAGGGAGGAGTGATGAACAAAGAGGTCAAGACCATGCTGGGAAAACCCACAGAAACAGTTGACCTAGGGGCCTCTGGCAGTGTAATGTGTTTTTAATGATTCAAATATTTTAAAATAATAGTTTATTAATTTTTTGAGCATGTCATACAGTGTAATTTGATCTCAGTCAGTCATCACATCTCCTCCAGATCCATCCAACTTTGTATTCTGTTTCATTTTGTTTCATTTTCCACCATCAGATTCAATTGGTACTTCCCAGATACTCTTGAATATGGGACCTGCCATGGTCAGTCTACCCTGGGGGGTGTGGGGGACTCACATCCTTAAAGAAAACTGATTCTCCTTATCCTACCAACTATCAAATGCCAATATCTCTACAACTAAGAGTGAATCATATGTACTCCTCACCTCCATACTGGGATTTTGTCTGGCTTGGGTTTGCACAAGACTTATCTATTATGTCATAACTGTTGTGAGTTCATATGTGAGTCTGCCTTGTTGTATGTATAAAACATGGTTTCTTTGTTGTCATCCATAATCTCTGCTTCTTGCAATCTTTCTACCTCCTCTTCCAATTTAATCTCTGACACTTGGGGTAAAGGGTTTGATATAGAGGTCCCATTTAGGGCTGACTACTCCATGGTCTCTTATTCTCTGTAGATTCAATAGTTGTAGGTATCTATGTTATATACTATCTATTGCAAGAAGAAGTTTATTTGATGAGGGTTGAAAGATGCACTAACCTATGAGTCATTGGAAGTGGTTTTAATATTGTGTCTACTAAGCAGAATAATAGTATTAGGTTCTTCCCTAGATCCTATAACCTATCTAGTCACAGGATCTTGACCCTTTAATGGTGGGATATATGGAGCAGGCCTTAAATTTAAGCCGAATGTAGTTAGTTGGTTACTCTCATAACATTTGTGCCACTGTTGCACCAATGGGCACATCTTATAGGATGATTATTGTTGTAGCTCACAGGGTTCCCAGCTATGTATGATTTGTGAATGCTTTTCTCCTATTGTAGGGTGCACAGCTGTTTTCAGCATCATGAAAGCCAATAAGTTATGGGTGAAGCTTCCAGGTCAATATCAGTTCAATTTTTCTGTTTTACAGACTTAAGTATATGGTATCTTCAGCAATGGAGTCTTACTATCCAGTTCTGGATGGTAAGCAAGAGCAATGGTTGGGGGTGTGTGGCTATGACTTGGACTTGGGTGTTTTAAGAAAAGTCTGTATTGTGATTATTACCCAAATAATTTGTTGTCACTAAAACTTAATCCCAATTAAAGGAGAGAAAGTTATCTGTTAGCTTTGACCCTATGGAAAGAAAAAAATTGATGCCATCAAGTTACCTTGCCAATAGACTCAGTGTTCCATGACACCAAACTAGCCATTGATAAATAGCTACAAGTTATTATATGCTGAATTTATGGCATAGATAGTGGGAAAAGCTGAAATTACAGGTTTATTGCTGATATATGCTAGCCTAACAGTATCTGTAAACATAAGCATGCTCACAAACTTTCTAAGAGAAATTCTAGCAAATTCTAGTGATTGTGCTGGCACAATGAGCCACAGCTCTGCAGCAATCAAGGCAAAAGAGTGAATTTGCCATTCTGGGTAACCTATTGATACTGTTAGGAATTTATTAGGTCAGTTTCAAATGCATACCCAGGACTTTAGCTTTTCTCTAGGGATCTATTTCCTCATACCCTGGACATGGAGGACAAATGGACATAGTGAAATATTATATAGCAGTATTATATATATACACCTACAGGGAGGACATCAGGAAATGACTAGCTCTTCAAGGTAAAAATCAGTACAGAAAGAACATAGCATTTCACCATATGTGGCTTCACATTTGGACAAAACATGATTATCTAACAAATTGTTAGCAGAAATTTAGGATAACCACTCCTCATACAAAATGTATAATACTAAAACTGCACCTTGTTAAACAGTTCTGCAAGTAGTTCCTTAGATCACTATAAATATGCATGAATATTAGGAGCATATCCTGTTAGGACAGGAGGAAATGTTCCTATCCTGTGTGCCTCCTTACCAATTTCTCTACAACTTATTGCTTGCTTCATTGCTGAAACTTAACTGCATACTTTCTCACCATGTTTATACTTTCTGTCTTCTTAGACTAGGAGTTCTTTATTTAACTTTTATTACTATCATTTTTAGTTTATATGTATTTATGTTTTGACTGCATGTATGTCTGTACAACACATGTGTTTGGTACCCACAGAGGCCAGAAGATATCACTGGATCCCCTGGGACAGGAGTTTACAGATTGTTGTGAGTAGCCATGTATGTGCTACAAATCTAACCCAGGTCCTCTGCAAGAGCAGCCAGTGCTCTTAATCGATGAGCATTTCTCTAGCCACTGGTTAAAAGTTCTTGACAAATAAATGTCTCAAAGTTGGGTGCTATTACAATGATCTAAGAATGTCACTGTAATCCAAATGTCATAAATTTTAAGCCAAAAGCAGAATATTCTTGGCTCATTATGAATGGATATCCTGATGAAGCAAGATGACCAATATATATATATATATATATATATATATATATATATATATATATTTAAAAACCTGCTGTGTTTTCACATATATGAGCATACCTTTCACCATGTTGTATCAGTAACTATTGCCTTTCTAAATGGTCCATCCACTGTGACCTCAGCTCATGGTCAGCTCTGACAAATGTTGTCTCTACTCTGGCTTTTATAATAGCAGTATATCATTCTCTGTTGCTGCTATATCCTTGCTGCATTACCCTGTGGGTCTGCAGTACAGTTTTCCCTTCATTTTATCTCCTAAGGTCCAACAGTCCCACTTCCTACCAAAGCTATCTCTGAACCAACAATAGGTTCTACCAAGTTGTCTGTCCAACAGGGCTGATCATGGTGCAGCCTGACACACACTGCAGCAACTTAGAGCAGGTTCTAGAAGCCCCTGCCTTTCAGGAATATTCCCAAGTGTGGAATGTGCTATTTCCAGAACCTAAACAGACCAATTTGGCATTGTGCTTCCTTGTCAGTGGTTAGAAATGTAAAGTGCAATAATTTAGCATTTTAAAGAAATGGGCATATGCCTGAGTGTTCCTGATCACTAAGCCTCTAAATATTCTACCTCATACCGATATCATTGTTAGATTCATGCTCTACCATCTTTTACAAACACCTCTGGAATACTTGCTATTTCTTGCTCATCTGTTCTCATTAGCATGTTGTAGTCAGCATACTATATTAATTAAGTTACTCAGATCCCTGGCAGAGGGCAGCACACTTAGCGCAGAAAGCAGCAGCATCAGAGACCTCCACTCTGTCTTATGGGAATTCCATCTTCTCCATATTCTGCTTCGGATAGGGAATAAAAGCCTCAGGAAAGACTTGTGTTGAGTATAAGGGATCCAGCATGTTTGAAACTAACAAAGTTATTCTTTCGGAACTTGGAATATTTTCATATGCGTAACAAACCACCTTGGACATGCGATCTAAGCCTAGACACAAAATTCTTTAGGCTTTATTTTATTTACACACACTTCACAAAATTTTGCCTGCATCTATGTTTTGATTATGACATGTAACATGAGGACAGCTGTAGTGTGTTATGTTTCTATTTAAAATCTTTCTGATGTGGATGCATTTCAGGTTTTTGTTTTTGTTTTCAAATTTAGGAGGGTGTTAATCTGCTACAGTAAGTATTCTGCACTGGTATCAAAGCTGCAGTTCAGATGGCTACTTGTTTGAGTTTGTTCTGGGTCATTATTATAGAGTGCACTTTGGGGAATTAATTATAAAAATATGGAACACCACCTGGAAAAGTAGTTCAGTTGGAATTGTCAGCATTGAATAAAGGGGGGGTTGGAGTGCACACCTATATTATCTTAGCATTTGAGATGTGAAGGCAGGAAATGAGAAGTTTAAGGTCAACCTCAAATCCACAGTGAGTTTGGAACCATCTGGGGCTACATGAGGCCTTGTCTCAAAATAAACAAACAACAAAGCAAAATGAAAACAAAGGAAGCACCAACCATGTATTGTCTAAGTTGTGAGAGTGTTACTGACTCCTCCCAAAATATTATATATTGGGTCTGCAACTCTGGTGATGGGAAGAGAAGCTGTTTTCTTGGGGATTCTACCTATGCTCACTGTTTTTCCGATCTTACTCTACTAGTTCAGAAGCCAGCATTATCTCTTCCAACATGCACACAGACACTGGGCATCTGGCTGAGAAGCAGGGAGTTCCTGGGGCTGCACATGTAACCTGCCTCCATCTTTTCCCATTCGAATCATGGCCTTTTCTTTCTTATCTTTCCTTTTGAAAATCCTTCATACACGATATTTTGATCATGTTTTCTCTCCCTCACCTCCTCCCAGATCCTTCCCACCTACAGAACTTAATGTTCTCTCTCTCTCTCTCTCTCTCTCTCTCTCTCTCTCTCTCTCTCTGTGTGTGTGTGTGTGTGTGTGTCTTTCTCTCTATCTCTGTCTGTGTCTCTGTGTCTCTGTCTCTCTTCTGTCCTCCTCTTTTTCTGGATCTCTCCTCTCAAGAAAATGCAAATCAGAATTAACAAACAAAAAAAAATAGTAAAACAAAAAAGCCAAAACCAAACAAAAAGCACTCCCCCCACACACAGCATACCAAAGCAAAGAATATTTTGTGTTGATGGACTCTGTTTTTTGTTGGTCAACAAAAAACTATTGTGCATAGTGCCTGCCCTGAAGTATGCTTGATATACCCAGTGTCATTCCATTGGAGAAAATGGATTTCTTTCTTTTCCCTGCAGCCATCAATTGCAAGTAGTTTACTGAGGGTGGGACAGTGTGCACTTCCTCTTTTCAGTGCTGGAATTTTTGACTGCTAACCATGTTTTTGGGATAGCTTTATTCCCCTGGTGTCAGCTTGAACACTGTGTAACAAGTCTTGAAATGTTCATGCAGTCTTTCCTCACCAGGGTAATTGCTCTGAAAGCACATTGTCATAGATCATCATGGTGACAGATGAAGGGGAACAATATCCATAAAGACATCACTGTGGTAAGGACCTTCCTCACAGGGAATCACTGGACTTAGATTCTGAGAAGAGCCTCAGGCCTACAAACTTGGCAAGGGATAATGGCTTTTTATACAGTGAGTTTCCAGGCCTATGTATCCATTCCAGAAATGGCCATGTCTCTCTCCTCTTTTCTTCTACTGTCTGCAGTGGCAGTTCTAGAATTTCTGAATTAGAATGAGATGCTGCTTTTTTAGCCTTCCAAGATTCGATTTATCCATCTGTAAGTACCATCCCCCAGGCTTATTGACAGGGTGTTAAATCCTGCAACATGGGGGATGTCTTCCGTACCAGCTTCTCCTTATCTAAGTTGATGTTCCATACCTGTGACCCAGCCCCCTGGGATCTGGCCCATATGTACTCCTGCAGCTCCTGCCATGAAGAGTGGCTGGGTCCTGCGGCTCGCTTGGCATAAGGCCCTTCTACTCTTAGCAGGCCAGATGATGTTGTGTATTGACCTTGGTTTTTGTCCAGTATGCAAGGAGGGGAAATAGAAACACGCATTTTCTTACAGAGTAGAAATCTCTGCATAATCTTCAGCGTGGTACGAGAAGAGGGCTTCATGGGATCAGAGAGTAAAGGCATCCTCCAGATACAGTATTTCTGAGTGTCTCCTAGTTCCAAAGTCAGTGAGCATGTCAGTTTAACGTGCTGCAGATTTTGCAGTCCTCAAATCTTGCTTCTCAGTCATGGCAACAACACAGTTCCAAGTCCTAAACTGAAAGCCACTGAAATCAATCTCCACTCCTTTCTGCATCCATCTACTCTGGTAGTAATGCCATGTAGCTTCCTCTTCCAGATATGTTCAGAATCCTCCGCCACCCCTATAGACATCCCCATAGTCCAAACCGTGCACCATTTCTTATTGATATGATTAGTAAACGTATTACTCCACTTGTTTCTAAACTCATGATCTACAGCCTCTTCTGGACAGACCAGGATAAAATTACTAACTAGAAAATCATTATATGTCATCTCTAAAAGCACTACAGAATCTTCATGTCTCAGTAGAGTCAGAAGTCCTAAAACGGTCTGTAGCTCTCATCATTATCTAGATCACTGTTTTTCTGGTCTAGTTTCCTATTACTCTCCCTCCACTCATGTGCATGGGCCTTTGTGCTATCCCAGAGCATTCCAGGGCAATACTGCCTCTCGACCGTTAGGTTTTTCACTTGCTGGTCCCCTGTCTAAAATTCTGGCCTCTTTCTTTATGTATTTTTTTCTGTATCCACTTGAAATTTTTACTAAAATTTAATTTTTTTCTTTTTTTTAATAAATAGAGTATTTTCATTAATCCTTTGAAATGTCACACATGCTTACAGCATATTGTGGCCATAGTCTGATTCTACTCCTCCCCCTAATTCCTCCCAGATCTATCTGCCACCTCCCTGTTTCCTGCCAACTTCATGTTATTTTTCTCTTTCTATTTTAATAACTCAGGTCCAGTTTTGCTACTTATATACGCATAAGTGTGGATACATCCACCAGAGTGTGGTTGACTTACTAGAGCCAAACCTATAAACTTTCCCTTCTCAGAAGCTGCCACCTATCTATCCGTAGTTCCTCAGCTAGGAGAGGAAGCTCATGGGACATCCCCCCCCCACACACACACAGGCAAAATTATGAGTTCTTCTTGTCATTTATTTTCGTTTTGGAGATGATTTTATAATAGTATAATTTCCCCCTTACCTTTCTTCCTCCAAACCCAAACTCTCCCATAACCCCCCCCTTGCTCTCTTTCTAATTCATGGCTTCTTTTTCATTAATTATTGTTACATATATGTGTGTGGGAGGGCAAGTGTATTCCTAAATACATAAATATAACCTGCTCAGGCTGCATACTGTTACTTGTGTGTATGTTTCAGAATTGACCATTTGGTGCTGAATAACCAAGTGGTGGGCTCTTCCCTGAGAAAGACTATTTCTCCCTCTTGCAGTATTCCTTAGTTGCTTCTTGTTCTTTGTGTAGGGCTGAGGCCTTTGGGGCTCTCTGCAGGAACAAACATTCTTCGATTTTGGCATATCTTTTGGTGTCCTCCTTGTCTAGCTCATGCTTGGGCAGCCATGTAGGCGAGACTCTCTTTATAAATGTAGCTTCTGACATTTCTAGAGGCCACAGCCTCCCAGCAAACTCCCTGACCCTCAGAGGACTCTCAGTCTTTTGTTTGACCCACTCTTCTGAGATGATCCCCAAGCCTTACATGCTGAGGCGCTGGAGTGCTGTTGCAGATGGAAATTGTGCTCTTCTGTAATGTTCTCTGACAGTTCTAAAGAGTAGTTTCCTTGCTGGGAAGTGAGGTGTCTTATCTGTGGCTGTAAGGACAAATATTTTGAATGTAGTTAGAGATTAGGCTGTTTTGGTAAAGTGGTGGTGTAGGTTCTCTTTCAATACTCATGATTTTACTAGCCCTGATAGTTGGCTAAGTTTTCTCCACTAGGCATGAATTCCCTCTTGCTGAGTGGAAAAATTTAATTTTCTTAATGAATATTTTCCTGGTAACCCAATCTGCTGGAGATTTTATCTGGAATGTCTCCCAAGGATTTAGCTGTTGAAGGTTTGATGCTTAGGTAGAAGGTCATGAGGACATATCCAGAAGGGGTTGTGTGGCCCTGACCCTGTCCTACTATAGTACCCTGCTATAAGTAAAGAACCTTGACAGGTGTTGCTGCTACAGTGTAGGCAACAGGGGACTGAGTCATAGTAACCTTTTCTCTTCCTCTAAGCTGATTATAGCAGACATTTTGTTACAGTAGCATGAAGGTGAGGAGCTGTCTGAAAGTCTGACCCTTACATTCTGGATTCTTCTTTTAGTCATCACCTTCCCAAAGTGTTTATTGTCAGGCATATGATGTATCCAGTGTAGAAAATTATACAGGAAAATTACAATTTTATGTATCTTGTCTCTTTAATAAAAACTCTAGGAAGAAAGATTTTTTTCAATTTCATTCAATGCTATATTTTTATTGGTATCTTTATATGTATTTATTAAATATCCCCTTATGACTATAAGTTGAGCTATAATGTTGCCCATATGCATTGACATTGCTGAAAATTGTTGAGTTGTATTTTTCCAAAAGCCTCCCAAATCAACTGTACTAATAAGTGGTTATTGTTCTATGTATAGACTAAATTTGTTTTATAATTGTGACATGGAATGCAAATGGACTCAAACATAGTTTCTCACTTTGGATAATTTTCACTGGCTAATCAGACAAACGTACACATGGATAGCATGTGGAAATATTTGCAAACAAACCTCCCTGTAATTATGTTGCATCACATTTTTTTACAGTGTAAGTTTTCGACCCATCAGCTTTCCTCAATTCTTTTGGTATAGTAATCAACCATTACCCGTAAAGCTGTGGGTAACATCAACGTGTTTGAGCTGTATTTTTCCCAGTTGAGAGCATCTATACTTTCCTGTAGAGCATTTCCTGTCTTTGCCATACCCACACTGTGGATAATTATCACAATAAGTGAAATATTAATCACCACAGCTGTTCCTCAGTAGTCTGTATGATAACCAAGATGGTGGCTGAATGTCTAATGGGTGGGTAGCATAGAGTACTCAGTTACTCTGGTACAAGAACATAGCAGGATAGCACCAAATTCCACCCTGCTACTCAGAATGGCACACTGAATGGTTTTAAACTTGAGAATTATTTCCAAAATTTTCATTTAGTACTTTTGGATTGTGATTCACAGTGGGTAAGAAACTGAAAAATAAAGCTTGAAATAACAAGGAGAAAGTGCACACTGTGAGGGACAGGCCTTGGTGGTTTTGTATGCTTGCTTCAGATAGCTACCCATTCTACTGACGAAGCAACTATTTCCCCAGTGACACACACTGTTACCATAAGGTAGCCATGGGAGTGGCTGTTTCTGGCTACTCAATGTGGAACACCTACAGGGTCCCCTCAGTCTGTGTTTGTGCTTGTGTTGATAAGGCCACAACTTGAGTACCAAGTTGGATGACAAGACTTTACAGCCAAGACCGTGAACCTTCCAATTTTGTTTTTGCTCTTTTGCAAAATGGTCTTAGTTGTTCTTGGATCTTTTTATTTCCACAGAAACATAGAATTAGTTTTCCATTTCTTTAAAATTATTTTGGAACTTTGATAAGGATTAGCCTGATCCAATAAACAAATTTAGAGAGAGATGGGGTCTTTTTATGCCGAGTCTTCTCCTCAGGAACACTTTATAGTCCCCCCTTCACTTAGACCTTCTGTAATATCAAAAGGTGGCAACTTTATGGAGCTTTTGCACCTTGTCTGTTAATCATTAGGTATTTTTCACATACTATGCTATTCTAAATGGATTTATTTATTATTGGTTTATAGATTTGTCACTACCTTTCAAATACCAACCTCATTATATCTACTGCCTTATCACCAAATTTTATTTATAGAGTCTTTTGGGTTTTCTTCAGATACAATGCCAAGGCTAGGGTGATGGATCCATGTGTAAAGCACTTTCCTTCAAGTGTAAAGACTTGACTTTAAGTCCCATAACCCATAGAAAACCAGAGACCACAGTATCTACAATCTCAGTGCTCTCATTGAAATGAGAGATGAAAACATGAGAATCCTGGGAAACTCATGGGCTAGCTAGCAAGCAAGAGACCCTTCCTCTCAAACAAGTTAGAAGGCAAGGATCGATACTGCTGGTCCACACACACTTGTAGTATATATGCACCCACATATGCACACGAATATGCACATATATACAAATCACACAACAGTTTTAAAATTACAATCTCATTTCTGTGAATAAAAGTTTTCCTTTTCAATAATCATGTCTTTGTTTTTATGTCATTTATCTTAGTCTTAATATAGATTCCTATTTCTCGGCCCTGGCCAGGAGATATGTGGAGTTCTGTCCAGTTACAAGAAGTCCAAAGGAAGTCTTGCCCTGAATTTTCCATGGAAATGTTGGAGCATGTAAATAGTTTCCTTGGATGTGGCGTTTAATAATCCCCACCTATTTTTCTATTTCATTCATTTGCCAGGGCTCAGAACAAATGCATGTCTGCATCTATAGTTAAAATTGGCGTAATATTTTCTAGCTTACAGTGAGATTAGTTTACGATTAAAAACAGACTAGAAAACACATAGTAGCAGCTTTTATGAATTCAGGGTTTCCAGTGCATTATATTTTTTCTGAAGCCTGAGGTTTTCACAAACTTAACTTAGAGAAAACATCCTAAGGTGATTTTCTTGTGAACTCTCTCTGTGTGGCTTGTCTGAGTGAGTTAGAAACTCAGGTCTACATAACACAAATAATAGCATATCAAATTGGAATTCCAGTATCTAAATGGAGTCTCCTCAGGATTGTACCCCAAAAAGTTCTCATGAGTAAATGCAGATCCTGTGAAGTTAGTTTAATAAAAATCAAAATGCAAAGTATGATGTTTAGAGTGTTTGGTGCATTGATTAAGCCCCCAGGGGCTCTGGGTGTTTAAAGCAACAGTTTGAGTGAATAGAACAATAAATGCAGAGCTGACTGTATTTTTTCTGTTTCTTTCTCATCTGCTAGAAAAATATAGATAATAGAGCTCATTTATTTTCTTTACATTTCAGAGCTCTGCAGATGGGAAAACACAGCCCAGTGGAAATGATTTCTGGCAACCTTGAGAAGATATGTTAGCATTTTGTGGCATTTCTCTCCGTGACATGTAAAGCATGGCTTTCCCTCATTGCAGTGTCACAGTGAAGTGTCACAATAAAGCCAAAATAGTGTGCCCTCAGGGAAAACTAGAAAGGGACCATTTTCTATGCACACACAAAGGGTAATATTTATTATAAAGCCTTTCATTTTAGCTCCAAATGCTGTCTGGGCTGTGAGTACTTTGCAATAGAGAAATGCACAGAATGTGAGATTTAAAGCAAATGTTATGTGTAAACCTAATTTTTGTAAATGTAAATAGAAAGTGAGAAATAGAATGCTGTCATGGACATGTGTGCATTCATAGTCTGCAGAGTGCAGGAAAGTGGCAGCATTGGCTGGTGCTGGTGGAGCATAAGGGGCAGTGAACTGGGAGCCACACAGCTCTGTCTTGACCTTGTTTGTCAGCACAGGTACCTTAACACATAATCTAACACATTTGCTAGATAGGAAATTTAATGTTCCAAAAGGTCAATGGTTTGTGGTGGGTTATACAGCCAGGATTACTTAATCTGCTCCAGTACCCTTAGTAGAAGGCAAATCTAAACCTGTACTATTTAATTAATTAAATTTGTTTTTCAGCAGTTTATACTTGTCTATATGTATCTAATCCTTCTTACTCCACCCTCTTATCTCTCTCTCCCACCCCTGTCATTCCAACTACAAGTCTTTTTTCTGTATCCATGTCTTTTGGTTTGGTGACCCACTGAGTTCAACCAGGGCTATCTATTATGGGTATGGAACTGTCACTAAAATCTGGTAGTCTCACCTGTGGGAACATAACTGAAGATAATGCTCTCTCCTTCCCCTAATATCTATAAATAGCCAGTAATGCCTCAGGGAGGGCTATGGCCTTGTGAGCCAATTCTCTATCCATGACTGACTATTGACAGGCCAGTCTTGTACAGGCCCAGTGCAGGCACACTCTGCTGCTGTGAGAACAGGTTCCAATGGCTGTCATGCCCAGAAGGTAGTATTTCACAGTCCTTCACCTTATGATCTAGCTGGTGCATTCTTTCTATCTACATGGGTATAGTGTTTCCTGAGCCTTATGGGAGGTGGGGGATGAGATAAATGTCCTGTTTAGAACTGAGTGCTCACTTATTCTCAGCACTCTGAACAGCCATGAGTCTTTGTATTTGTCTCCACTGTTCAAGGAGAAGAAGCTTCTCTGATCAAAACTGAGAATAGTATTTGATTTGTCAGTGGTCATAAATAGTTTTTAGTAAGCTTAAGTTTGTGCTTTTGGTTGTAAAACATTTATATAGGTCTTCATCCTATACTTGCAAAATTATTATTTGATCCAAATATTGAGCTTGATTTTCGTCACCATTGACAGCCTTAAGGACCAAGCTACTTCTCCAATTAGGTCATAATCAGATTTTACCTTTTTCAATATTTATGCTACCTCAATTATGCTTGTATGTGTGTCTGGGTGTCAGTCTGTGCTTATGTGGAAAGCAAAGGCCACTTCAATGAAGAAGCAAGTCTCGGATCCCTTGGAACTGGAGCTATATGCAGCTGTAAGTTGTCTGATTTAGGCACTAGGGGCTGGATTTTGGGGCCTGAGCAGCACCTGCTCATAGCTGAGGAACTGTCTCACCAGCTGTTGCCATGTTGTTTTTTAAATTGCTGCAGCACAATATCATCTCCCAATAAAACAGTTGCCATGTAAGCGCACCTGAAAAATCACTAGCAAACACCTTCCTTCAGTTAGAGAGTTCTGTGCCTATATATTGTCAAATGCATACAGAATTTGTCCAAGTCTATTGTTCTGGTCTGGCAATATGGAGGACAAAACAAGCCGTGAGCCCCTGCACACTGGATTCAACTGTGTGTCCCACCAGTTACTAGTTTTGCTTGTTTGCTTGTTTATTTTATGTGTAAATGAGTAACTATATATGATATTATTTAAAAGGACAAAGTCTGAAGAACTAGCTAGCATGTGTGCATCTCCTGTCATTAAAGGAAGAAATGATATTTTCCTGGCTGATTAGCCTTTCCTAACTAGAACATGATGAATGGCTGCTGGTGCCAACAAATCTCATTCTTCCACCACCTTCATCTTAAATGTTATGACAGCAATGCTGTTTTGCATGGGATTCACCTTTTCAAACACATTTGTAAATGTGTGATATATATTGTTGGCCTGAGAAAGTTGTGTTTATAATTTTGTTCAATTAAGATTTTGTATCTCTTTATTGGTAATTCTCCACTTCTATTCTTCAACATTTAGCAACCACTGTTCCTTTTTATAATGTTTTTGTTTATTCTTTCAAATCATGATACATTTTATATAAAGTGTCTTGATCATGCACACCCACCACTACCTCTCTCCAAATCCTCCTAATGATCCCATCCATCTCCCAACTTCAAGGCCTTACTTTTTTGTTGTTGTTATTAATGACCCCAAGTCCAGTTAGTGGCTCCCAAGTGTCTATCAGTGGAGCCATCCAGTGGGACATTGACTACCTATTAGCAGCTATGTCCCAAAAGAAGAATGACTTTCACTCTCTCAGTAATCATTGGCTTCCAATGGCTGCTACCACAAGAGTGAGGCCTCTGTGGCACCTCCTTGCATTTAAATTGGAATTTTGACTGACTTCATATTGTGGGGGTCTTATGAAAATAACTACAGCTGCTATAAGTTGATATGTACAATAGTCATGTCCTCCTCATCCTCCAGCTCTTACTTTCCATTAATTCTTGATGCTCCCTGGACCTTGGATAGGGGAGGTTAATATGGATCATTCATCCACAGCAGAGCTCTCACAGTTACTTATACTCTAATCTTTGATAAATTTTTAGTTGCTTCATTAACTGTTACCCACTAAAAAGAATAAACTTCCCTGACCAAAGTTGAGTACAATAAATCTATGTATGTAAACAAATATTCTAGAAAGCAATTTGATAGCACAACTATTTAATGTAATATCAACAATAGTTTCCCCACTAGGGCCTGTGATCTTCCAGGTCATGATATTTTGAACAGATTTATAGTACCAGGCATGAAATCTCTTCTGTGGACCATACCTCATATCAAAACAGAAAGTGGTTATTTGTTCCTATAACATTCATACCACTATTGCAACATTGGGCATGCCTTGTGGGGCAGGGACCATTGATGCCTTTTCTCCCCCTGCAGCTTGCATGGAACCTTTTAGTCCTATAAAAGCTAGCTAGTGGAAGAATGATGTGTTCCTCATTTGTAAGAGAAATCATGCACATTTTTCTCTCTGTATCTATGCCCTATTTTACATAGAGTAATACATGCCTTCAAGTTGACAAATTTGACAGTATTTCTTTCGTATTTAAAGTTTAATTGTGCATACTGTGTGTATAAACATTTTCTGTGTCCATTCATCTGCCATGGATGTTGTGGTGTTTCCACATATTGGTCACTATAAAGAGTGCTACACACAACATTCAAATCAATGTGACAATTCCTCAAAAATAGAGCTACCATTGCTGCACCAATCCAGTTTATGGACATTTCAACAAAATAATTAAATCAGGAGTCTTCCTGATTTAATCTTCATTTTAATATATTTTGTTAGCTTCTTCTCCAATACTAACTTAAATCACTCCAATTCTTAAAATGCATTTTCTGTCTCTTCTTCTAATACCTGGACTGCAGAAGAGTCTCCCTTTCTTTCTATAAATTGCCCTGGCTACTGAGAAGTCCTTAGCAATTTTACCTGAATATTTTCTGAAATTTTTTGAGGAGAGAGGTGTGGAAGTTTATTTGATTTTGGAATGTTGAGAATTCCTTAAACTCTCTTTACACACCTATCATCCCTTACCTCACTTTTGACCTGTCCTTCAAAGATGAGCTCCTTATTAGGATGGTGGGTGTAAAAGGCAGTTTTGTCTGCCTGTGCCCATTAACTTTACATCAGCATGGTATGCAGACTTGTGCTTTCCTAGACCAGCTGCTTCAGTCCACATAGCTCCCCACTCTCTGTAGGTCTTCTTACCAAGGTGTCTGGGGGCTCTTATTACTATCTAGCCATATTTCCTTTCCTTTTCTGCCTTTCTTATACTTGTACACTTTAAAACTGGGTTCTAAATTGTGAAAAGTCATTAGTTTATTTAGGAATAATCTTCCTATCTGATTAATTTTTAGTTCTCTGGTTTCCACTTTTTATGAGATGTTTATGACTACTATGCCTCTCTCCTTCCAGGTTCTTTTTTTCTTCTTTTTTCTGTTCTCTCCCTTGAAAGTTTTTCCATCTACATACTTATATTAATAATGTGTATCTCACGTTACAGAACTATTTGCCTGAACATGCCACCATCTCTGTATAATGTTCACGTTAGAGCAGGACAAGGGCTTCTGACCAGTTGTTACTATTACCAAGACTTTTTTTCAGAGCTTGAGTTGGTAAATTGTTTCTCTGCTTCCAGGATTCTTCCTCTTGGATTTTTTTCATGTGAAGCTCACTCATTTATCTTCAAAGAGCATTTAACAATATCTGTCATAGATTCACTGTTGTTGAAATCCTCTGATCTTCACAGATCTTGCCAGGAGAGTGATTCTCCTAACTTCACACAGTAATCTTCATTAATTCTGAGTGAGGTGCATGAAGGAAATCTGTGTTGAAAGGGCCTCCCCCGGGAGCATTTCCAAACAGAACCATGTGAGAACAGGAAGAAGGATAAACTGTTGGCCATTTATGTGAAATCAAATCTTATTTATCCTCCTTTTTTTATGTGTGCCAAATGAGTGAGAATTCAAAGGTACATTTCTGTGTAACAATTCTTCACATTTTCGTGTCACTGGAGATGGGTCTATTGGATTCAATGCCCATAGCTAGTTCCCTTACTTAATTGCTCTGTCAGTCAAATCAGGGCCTAAGACCTGTGGTATCTCAAATTTGAGGCATGGGTATAACAGTTATGCAATTTTAGTGTTGTGTTACTATTGGAGAACCCATGGTTTTACCATACTGCACAATCTTTGTGCCTGGTGGTGTGTTTTTCACACTAGCTGTTTCTTGGGGCTTGCAAACTGGTTCAAGTCTTCTTTCACTTCCTGGGTATGTAATGAAGTGAAGCTCAGATTGGCATATGCTTACTCAATACTAAGGGTGAGTTTTTAAATCTTCCTGATGGACAGTAAAGTTGACTTCTCAGCAAGACTGTTAGCACTTGATGATCTTCTGGTCTCAGGTTTCCCAGTGTTTTGTGTTAGACTTGGTGAAAGTCAAATATCAAGCAGCGGCGAGTGCATTTTACCGTGTTCTTAATCTTCCCTGCTCTGCTCACTCCAGGGCTGCATATGATTGCTCTATGGCAAAGAAGAGGAGAGCGGAAGAGCAGGCACTGGGAGTGCCAGTTAACAAGAGGAAATCTCTATTAATGAAACCCCGGCACTACAGCCCAGACATGGACTGCAAGGGAAACCCAGACAACAGGAATGAGGATGATGGCCTCTTAGAAACGAATGAGCACTCCACTGCAGGTAGCAAAAAGGCATGGCCCAAACTTTATATATTCATGCCACCAAAAGTCATTCTTAATCTGTGGAAAATATACAGTAACTATGGCTGTTAATGTATATTTGGCTCTGGAAACAAAAACCAAACACTGTTTCACTCAATATTCACTTATTAAGGCCCTATTTGTTTTAATCAGATTCTATTTAGGGTCTATAGACACAGCTTGTCTGTGGTGTGGGCGCACTTCAAGTCATGGTTATGTTTTGCCTCTGTGTAAAAAGTAAAAGATACTAAGCCTTAAAACTAGATTCTGTCTAAGTAGATTGATAATTCCTAAAAAAATCCTTCAAATTACAGGAGATATTTAAGCTTTAATATAACTTTCCAATGATAAAAGTCAATGTAATATTCATTAATGATATATGTACACACATATTTTTGTCTACATATACAGCTAAAACATAATTCATAATTTGTTTTATCAATATGTATAATATTACTTAGCTCCAAAATATAATAGTAATAACATGACTTAATGTAGGTGTTCTGTGACATTAATATTTTTATATGCTTCAAATAATACTTAGAGCAATAGATTGTTGAAGTGGCCAAGGTTGTTATCCTTGAGGCTTCTTCAGTGGAAGCTCAAAATAGAAAAGACACATCTGTGCCTATACTTCTAAAATAAGTCATTAAAACTTATCTTTATAATACATTGATTCAATCCTTTGTTTGCTCTTCAGACATCCTTTTCAGGACTTAAGGTTTTGTCTTCCCAGTTCTCAGTTGCTGTCAATCACTTCCAACTAGGACTTGAAGTGTCATTCATTGATTTGTGCATGAGACTAAGGTGTCAGACATGCAAAAAAATCTCAGTAACCTATGAAAAGTTTAAGATATAGGGCTTGACTAATAAAGACTTGAATTAAACATGCACATATCCTATTAAATATATACCCTTTACTGAATGTGACATTTAGGGAATCAACATAAAATAATAATAAGTGAAAGATTTATTTAAAATTTAAACAAACAGAAGTTAGTAGTACTTATAGATTACGTTTTTATAAGTAGAATTATAGGAATACCCCTGGATATTATTTTTAAGGATATAAAAACATATTGACATAGGACAAGTTTCAGGTCAGAGAATCTTCATTGACTTGGCTAAGTATCAAAAATTCCATCATTAAACAGTGTTGTCTTCTGATTTGTACATAGCTAATGAGATTTTTAGGCTTCTTCCATTTAGTATATGATTTTAAGCATCAGGGCTCATATTTAAATTGTTATCTTTGACCTTTCAATTTCCTCTATCTGGCTACTTTTATGTGTTGATTGTGGACATGACCGATGGAATCTGATCTTAGCAAAAGTTTGTAGAACACTGTGGAGTTGAGGTCGATCGATGTAGCCTGTCCACGAGCAGCTTGTCCATGAGCCAGAGACTTTGTCAGGTCTGCAGACCTCCCACCTTCTGCTCTGACAAGTTGATCATCATAGATGGTTGATCATCATAGATGGTCATAATCAGTTAAGTGAATATTGCTCAAATGCATCTAGTAAAACATTCGGTCATAAGCACTTATAGACACCTATTTGCAAAGGCTTACAAAGGCTAATGGTTGTATTTAATATTAGAACTACTACTGATAGAGATGTTGAAATTACCATGGTGACAATTTTCAATTCTTCATATATTTCAGATACATAAATTATACCATTTAGTACATTTTACAGTGTCACATAGTATTAGAAACCTGGTCTTGGTTTTATAGATGAAATCATTGAAGACCAAAGAGAGTTAATTCTGAAAGTAGCCCAGATTGCAGCCTAGAGAGAAAGTACCTGGTAGACCATCTAAAGAACAAGCCACATAACTCTATTCCAGTTAACTGTGTTCTGCAGGCTTAGTTCCCCATGCCCATATTCCTCTCAGAATGCATATGGGGCAAAGTCTTCATGTCTACATGAAGTTGCAATTTATAAAAATGATGGGTCATCAATGTTCCTACCCTAGGTCAACAGTGAAAAGATTTTAACTTGCCTTAAGGTTTTGAGAAGTTTTAAGCACAGTCACAGAAGGAGATGGGGGCAAGGCCAGTGCTCAGTCCAACAGTAGTGTACCTAAGTTTCGTGTTTCTTCATTCCAGACACCTTACTGTCTTTTTCTTAACAGGCATATGTCTAGTTGTATCTTCAGCTGCACTTCAGATAATGAGAGTATAAAATACTTATGAAAGCTAATGTCATGTTCTTGAATCCTGTGCTTCATTCCTCTTTATGGCCCAAACTGCACCCCATACTCTAGCCTAAAACTACATGTGGGCACCATGGTAGGTAGTTAGAAATCCCTTCCTCCCTGGGAGGTAAACACAAGGAAGCAAGACAAGCTCAGACTCCTGGAACAGACAGAAAATAAGAACTGTCATGGGTTTAAAATATACCCACTGTGGAGTTGCCAGCAGCATGACCACATGCTCAGGAACTGGGATTGCCTTCAAAAACACAGAAGTTCCTAGGGGCTAAGATTATTCTTTTAATATGTCACCTTCAATAAAAAAGAACAAACCACTCCAGTCTCAGAATTTTAGAAGATAAATTCATTTTTTCAGGGCTTTTATTCCTGCCAAAATTTCATATTCAAAAGTTCTAATAAATGAATTTGCCTGTAAAAGTGTCCTTACTGGTTATAGAAGCAGACCTGAACCCAGTAGTCATAAAACCCAGTTACACTAAGGAGTTCATTCCAAAATCAGTGGTGTAATCAGAGGAGTTCAGAGAACAAATACATACATACATACATACATACATACATACATACATACATAGATTACAGATGATAGAGATATAGATAAATAGATACATACATACATACATACATATATATGGAGATGATAGATGGATGATAGATGATAGATACATATAGATATAGATAGAAAGATGATGATAGATGATATATGTGTGTAAATGATAGATGATAGATGACAGAAAGAATGATAGATGATAGTTGTAGGTCATAGGCAGATAGATATAGATAAATAAATATAGCTTATGAGGATAGATAGATGCATATAGATAGGTATAGATGAAAGATCAATTAATAATTATGATAGATAGATAGATAGATAAATAGATAGATAGATAGATAGATAGATAGATAGATAGATAGATAGATGTGAACATTCACTAACTGTATATAGGATTACCAGCTACTCATCATGGAAACCTTGGTTTATAGTCAGGAAATACAGAAATAAATGAGCTTTTATATACTAGACAGAACCCAATTTTGTTAAATCTACACAAAGGAGAGTTTTCCAGCCCAAGCCTCTGTCCACCACACATGCTTGGAAGTTCACACAGGATGGAGAAAGGCTCAGGCTGTTTCTGAGACTGCCAGCCTGTTCCCTCCTGGAAGTTGACCATAGGGTTCCCAATTTACCATCTTTGTGGTATTAGTGAAGTTAGGTCTGGGTTGTGTGAGGTTTTTTGTGTTGTTTGTAATCGTATATTTTGATCAATAACATAAGGACCATTGTTTTCCAGCCCAGGTTAGCTATTTATTCCTATAAATTTATTATGGAAAAGATTTCAATTTAGAAAAGTATTTGGGTATTAGTATTCCTGTGACTTCTAAGAATGGTTGTGCTACATGAGCCATCTTTTCTAATAAGGCTTTCTAGACTGTCAGACACTTGCCGTATGTAACAGAAACAAGTACACAAGCTTCAAGTTATGAGGCCCTTGGTCTGGACTCATCTCTTTACTGAATAGTTGTGTGGGCTTGAGCAAGCCCCAGGAGCCCTGGAACTGTACTTCTTCTGTGAGATTGGACTGGAAAGCACTTTGTAGTATTGTGAAATGGAGAATGGAGCACTGTGCTGGGCATTTCAGTTCATTGTCCTAGAAGAGTCCCTAGATCCTCTAGTCATTGGACTATCCTCATTCTGCAGATGAAAACCCAAACTCCAGAGAGCAAGAGCCAACAGAAGTCATACAAGCAGATGGTGCCTAGCAAGTAGCCTATGTAGTCTCATGACCTCACATATTTGTGTATTGTGCCTCAGTTTCTAGTTCTGAGGGGCAGATGCCAGTCTGTGCTGTAGTCCTCAAAGGCCTATATGGTCACCTTGCTGAGCTTTTCTCTACGTGGCCTCTGATGTTCCTTAGGAATGACTTTTATTCATGAAAAGTAGACCAATCTTGTTCATATTGAGGAGACTACTAGTCCTCTGATGTTACAGGCTTTGAAAATAGCACCTGAGGAGGGGGAGGAAGCCATCACTCACTGCATTCCCATTGTGTGATTCTGGGACCTCTGCAGTGATGCACAGGTTGTGCTGCTGTCCCCATAGTGCAAATGGAAACCCCAGGCTCAGGCAGCTTGAACAACCTGTCCAGAAAGTATAGATACTAACAACAGTGCTCAAGCTCCACCCGCCTGCAACTAACTACTCCAGGAAAATAATACTGCAGAGCAGAGAAAAGGGGGCCAGTGGCAGAGCTGGGAGAACGGGCACCTTGTCACAGATCTGTCATGTCAAATGCTAACTTGAGGTTTTTCTCACACCCATAGTGAAATCTGGGAAGGCTTTTCAGAACAAGGAATGTTGCTTTGTGGCTTAGAGTATCCCTAGAAACCAATGTGTATGACAGTGTGGACACCCCTGGCTTGGGACTTGTTTCTTTCTGAAGAATAATTAATAAATATTTTCTTTTAGCATATAGCAAACAGTTGAACCAAACAGTGATGTAAACTGGAAATGACCCAAAATGCAAGCAGTTGGCAGTCACTCAGTAAGTGCATTGTCGTGCACATGTGCGAGTTTGCCACTCCGCCTCTCTGGTGATCTGCACTTAATAGGAATATTTTAAACTATGTAGCTAAGCAACAGAGGTAATTGTTGCTTTCTAGAGCTTTTGTTAGCACTCTAACACAGCCCAAATATGCATAATTAGGTATAATGTCTATAAATCATTATTGTACACATGTGGGTAGTTAAGTGGAGTGAGAGAATAGTTCAATGAATTGAGCATATTCACTGAAAATGCTTTTTATTTGTTTTCTGTAGTTCATAATACTTTAAAATTATCATAACCCTTTACACTTTCTCTTAATAGCCAACAGTGACATTGAGAAAAATTTCATTTGCATTTTAGACTATGTTTAATATATTATTTAAAGCTGGAGTTGCTCTGATGCAGATTCAGGAGAGGCTAGGCCCGTCCTATCAACGTTATGTGCTTGTTTATCCAGCCTCTTTTCTAGGAACTGAAATGTTGAATTTTTCAGTTTGTGTTGAATAGATCCCAACAAAAGACTGCACCCTATAATCAGCATTATTTACAGGGGCTAGTGTTGTGACTGAATTCTTCTCTGCATCCAAAAATGCTTTTAGTTACTATGGCAATATTTACTTGATCCTGGCAGTCCAGTGTTGATTTAGGGAGATAATTACCAGAAAGGAAGATGATGGAGATGTATTTTTGAGTGTCCTTGTCAGAGACAATGTTTATAAAAAATTGAATGAGACACAAAAATGCACATTGTCTCCCAGGCAGACACCCTCTCCACAGCCTCATACTGACGGCTGTACTTCCCTCCAAAGATGTTTCTTAACACAGAATGCACTTCACTTGGTGTCTTTAACAGTATTTAAAGGGGCTTATCGTTTTATGTTTTCCCTCCCCCACCTGTCTTTGAAATGTAGAACTGGTTGTGGTTTTTGTTGGTTTGTTTGATTATTTTGTTGTTGTTAGTCTGGTGGATGTTAATGGATTCTTGGTGGGCAGGTTGGTACATTCCACAGCCTTGTGTGCACTGAGAATCCATATTTGCATAGTTTGCATTGGGGCAGCCTTGGTGAACTGACCATACATACATACACAATATATGCAAACAATACATACGTGCATACATGCATGTATACATACAAGAAGACAAGTAAAGGAGAGATACTGATGGCTACTTTGAACTGACCTAGCATTTGGAGGTCTGCTCTTGGTCACAGGACCCAAGTTGCTCCTATTTGACACCCTCAAGCAACTCTCCCTCAGCTCCCTTGCTTTGTAACACAAACACATGCCCATGTCAGGCAAGAAAATGCATTACCATCCAAAATACCTAAGCCTGATGATCATCCCACTTATGTTTCCCCTAATATAGAATTGTAATGTGACACCGAAAAATGAGCAGGAAGACTTGAGAGCGTCATAGTCCCTCTGTTACAATCTGTGGGGAGAGGTGTTTGTATCTTAGTTAACATTGCATAAAAGCTGAGAATGTTCCTGAGAAACTACAGAGAATAAAATTCAAATAAGCCCTAAAAATACATTGCCATGATCCAGAGAAATGTAATGAACATTTTTCTGCAGTGTGTAGCATGCATATTCAAGTTCCTCCTGGCTGCTAAGATGTAGGAATGTAAGAGGTTGTAACAGCAGGAGCCTCCTGTGCAGTGCTGTGTTGCCAAAGTACCAACTCCTGTCATGACAGTACCCTAAAAGGACTTAGCTCTTCAGATGCAGAAGATTACAGAAGCACTAAGCTTGTTTTATTTCATTTGTGCTTTTTCTCATCAGTGTTTGTGTAATAGACATTACACAATATGCATATTTTGTAGGCATATTGGTATCCATGTACACATACATGTAGACTTATACACATACACACATACACGAATAGTTACAAATATTTTTGCTTCCTTATTTGGTTGATTGGTTACTTTTTAGAGGTAGGATCTCACTTGTGGTTCAGATTACCCTTGAACTTGCTAGGCTCTTACCTCTGATTCCTAAGTATTGGGATGACAGGCTCCTGCCAATATAACCAGGCCCTTTAAATATTTTTGTTTTATTTTTTTTGTTTCCAACATCTGCTTTCTTTATTGTAGAGGGAATCGTGGTAAAGCCCATGGATGAGACCCTTCATTCACCTGCACAGGAAAACTCACTCCGAAAGGAAGACCAGTATGTGTGTTATCCAGAGCTCATGGCTAAGTCTCTAATGCACTTAGGAAAATTCGAAGAAAGTGTGTCTGTGCAGACCAGAGGTGAGCACTTAAATGACAGTGGCATCCAGTCTTTAAAAGCAGAGAGTGATGAGGCAGATGAGTGCTTTATGATCCATTCAGATGATGGAAGAGACAAAGTCCACAGTTCCCAGCCTCCTTTCTGCTCTTCTGGTGACAGTGGAAGTGACTCTGACAGTACAGAGAACGGGTGGGGCAGGGGCTCCACTCCGTCAGAAGACACCGACCACAGAGGCCACAAACACAAGCTGACACACAGTAAAAAAGACCTGTTGGAAGTCTCTGAGATAAAAGCAGAAGGTGACAGATTTACCCCTTGTGAGAATAGGTGTGATGCTGAAACTGACGGGAGAGACCCACAGAATTCCTGCATGGAACACGTAGCCATGAAAGCCCAGCCTTCATTCCCAGAGGCTGAAGATGGTGACAGCCTGGTCCCAGGAACAGAGGAGCCTGGAGAAATGGAGAAAGTGAAGGGGAACCTGAGTTTGCTAGAGCAGGCTATTGCCCTACAGGCAGAACGAGGTTCTGTCTTCCATCATACCTACAAGGAGCTGGACCGCTTTCTTCTGGACCACCTGGCAAGAGAACGGAGGCAAACCAAGGTTACTGACACTGGTGGAAGAGAAATCTTTAACAATAAACGTAAGTGCGTGTTTATATTCATCACAGGAAGAAAACTGACTTAGAGTTTGAAAATGTTAACTGTGCCTATTCCTTCTAAATTAGCTTTTTGACAACTTAATGTAATTTAAAAATCAATTCATAATCATGAAACATGCCATTTCTTACTTTGCAGCTGCTCTCTCAGTTGCTATCAGCTCAGGGACTGCGGGTGCTATGGTGTCTTCACACCTGAAGACTTTTATCCCTTCCGACTTTCTCATTGAATTAGCTCTTCAGAATCATACCATACCTTTTAACAGTGATCGTCTGGACATGTTTAGGAGACTTTAACATATTTTATTAGATAAATCAAGCCTAGAATTTAATTTTCTTTCTAGCCCTTGTTCTGGGATTATGGGGCTGCTTTCCAGTCACTTGTAAGCCAGGCAGGGTGTTCTGAGCCTTCTCGTGATTACACCAGATGTTAATATATTTGTGAGATGGTGAATTCCCAGCTCGCCAGTGGGAGCCTATAGGTACCTGGATCAGACTTAAATTGACAGAGGGAATGTGCTTGGAGAAGAAGTTAGATTGCTCTTCCAATATCAGGAGAATGATATATCTTCCCTGGTGGAGGAATATGCCTGTTCTCATGCTCGAAGCCTGTTGTTTGTGAGTGGCTATTCCCAGTTGTCCACAGGTGCCCAGAGAAACTCCTTTTGTTTTGTTTTGTTTTGTTTTGTTTTGTTTTGTTTTTCAAGACAGGGTTTCTCTGTGTAGCTTTGGAGCCTATCCTGGCACTCACTCTAGAGACCAGGCTGGCCTCGAACTCAAAGAGATCTTCCTGCCTCTGCCTTCCAAGAGCTGGAATTAAAGGAGTGCGCCACCAACGCCCGGCCAGAGAAACTCTTAACATGAGTATGTCCAGGATTCAATCAGATTCAGACCTCCAAAGTTTGTTTTTGTTTCAGCAAAGTTTTCTGCAGCCCTGGAATCTGATAACCACAGAATCAGGGAAAGACAGGAGGTAATACCATGGCCATTGACCTTGAGGACTTAGAGGAATGAAGTTCTGATTGGAGAAAGGGATCCAGAAGTGAACTGTTTGGTAATTTTAAGTGCCTATTGATACTTACCTGCCACTTAACAAATCATGCCTTGCAACTCTGAGAAACTAAAAAGACTAGTGTGGTAAGGAGGGTACTGCTGCTGTATAAGCATGCTGCATGGGTGTGAGTGGGACCCGGATGTTCATAAGGAATGTGTAGTTGGATACAGGACATTGTTATGACTCTGAGCACTTCTATCAGTATGAAACTTCTTAATTTTTCCTTATTTACCTTTTTAAAAAGATAAAATACAAAATCTGAAAATAGGGATGCAATTCACTCCAAGTCATATTTTGTTGGTTTTAAGGTCAGTATTTTCCCCACTGACATCCCTGAAATCAGAAGGGCAGGCAACAGTTTAACCTTCCGTTTTTTTTTTTTTTTCTTTTTAATTCACACACAGCTTACAATCGAGGTTGTTTCACAGGCATTGAAATCCCCATGTTTGTAGAAACTTTATTTTAGCCTTATGTTAAAATGCTTGATGATCTTTTGGCTATTATATAACATTTTAAAGCCATCTTATATTTTCAAAATTGATAACACAATAGGGTGTGTATAGCAACCCTTGGTAGTTTAGTGGCTTAGGGCACTACTGGGGAGACTAGAAGAATTAAAAGAATGTCCTATGGCAACAGGCCTGGAATTCTTTAGGGTTCAAACTCCCTGAAAGGTGACCAGGCTCAGCTGAGACAAGTGTGGAAGGTGGGATCCATGTTGCTGTGTGTGCGTTGGTATTGATACCTGCAGAGCCTGCACTCTGAAATTCACATGCCCACTCCTCCATGCTGCTAGAACCAGGAGTCTGGGAACATTATTCTTTTACCCAAATTCTATGTTGTAAGTGATCATTCAAGCCATCATCAGCTGTCTTCCTTAAAAATACTATTCTGACTTGGGGGACACCTTGGTCATGGACTCCCCTGTTAAAGACAGAACCCTAGCATTTTAGCATGCTGTCCCACCCAAGTCTACAGAGGAGCTTGCAATGAGTTGGTTAAACTCTGCCATGGAATGTTTGGAGATGAGGCTGCAGTGTAGGCAGTATGCTACCTATCGTGTGGCACTTGTCAAGTAAGAGGAGCCAGAAGAACAATGGGCAAGTCTGCCTGGTATGAAGGAGGATGGTCCCAGGCAAACCAGGACACAGCAGCACCGGAGGATGAAGTCCCCTCATTGTGTAGTGCTATACAAAGAAAATGAAAGAAGAGGCAGGCTGAGCAGCTGCCCTGAGCCTGTGCTCGGGTTTCTTATCGTGCAAACAGGTTCTGCCCTCCAGAGCATTTCATCTGCAGCTTTGTTTTGGGAGGCCCAGGAGAGAGCTGCAGACAAAGGTGCGTAGTGGACTGTCAGTGGGCCCTAGCTGGGCAGGTGCCAGCCCCGTTATCTCCAACACCCTTTCTGGCTTCCCTCAGACACCCAGTGTGCTGAAGAGGGGAAGTGCTTACCGCCAGCCCTGTCAGAGCTTAGAAATGTGGTATCATGTGGACAAGATCCAAGAGAGGAAGCACATCAACATAGACACTGTAGCTTTTCTCCTCTCTGTGAGTGGTGCTTTGCAATGGTGTCAAGCCCCGCACTTAATGTTTATCAAACTTCAGAGACTTTGACCAGTTGCCTACAGGTTTTACATGCCCAAATTGACTTGAAACTTGGCATTATATTGCTGTTAAGTAAAACTTGTATGCACAAAATCATAGAACACCGCAATCGAAATTTTTTTTTTATCTTATAGAGTACAGAAAGGAGCAACCCCCGCACTACACACACACACACACACACACACACACACTTCACTTTAGTTAATTCTTGTCTTTAGTTAATAATGCTGTTTCCCGGGCACCCATGTCCTTGGCTGTCTCTGTGCACTCGCAGCGCTGCTGCTTTCAGCCTCCTGACTTGTCTGGGACTGTCAGTGCTGGCTACAACTTGGAGGATTCTCAGCCCCTCCTTCTTTACTGAAGCCATGCCCCCATGTAATTGGATTACACACAGCCTGCTGTGCCCCATCTGCCTAGGAGTGCTTGTAATCTAACAACTGGAGTGACTTGGTATCACGGAGAAATGGCTGTTCATGCGGTGTAGTGCCATGGAGATGTCTGACACATCCCACGTCAGTGGCCTGTTCTTAGTGGTTTCTTTAGAGCAGGAGGGTGGAGACTTCCCATCCCCACATGATAGGGCCCTTTTCTGTACTCCAGGCCAGCAGCTTTATGAGCAGGGTCCTGTAGGTTACTTATTGCCACCATGGGCCTCAAGCCTGCTCAGTATTCTTGTTGGTCCACATTGAGAATTGCACATTCCTTCTGCAGGCTGTTTTGCTTCTTTCTTTGAGGACTCACATACTCCTAGTTTTCTTACCAACACACACTTTCTCCTCATCAGTATCCTGAGCACAATTTGGGGCAGTTAGGACCAGAAGATTGAATTTCTGTCAAGTGTAGTTACCATCTTGGCCATATGTGTATGGATGTGTTTGCATGTGTATGTGTTACATGAATGTACATGTGTGCATGTATGTGTTTGTGCATGTGTGCACATGTGATGTGAATGTGTGTACATGTGTGTATGCACATGTGTGTGTGTCTGTGTGCATACATGCACCCAAGCGTGTTTGCGCAGGTACATGTGTGTACGTGTGTGTGTGTGTGCACCTGTGCAAGTATGCGCATATGTCTGTGAGTGTCAGTGCCAACATCATCCACACTTCTATTCTGCACTCATTCATCTTACGCATTTATACACCTCTCTCACCCACACCCTGACTCATGGGATTACCTTCATCCAGCCCATCTTTGGCTCCCATCCTGTGGCAACTGTCACTCCTGGAAGCCCCACCATCCCAGATCCTGAGTCCTCTGATAGCTGGGAAGCCCCACTCTCTGTACTTCCCTATCCTTGATGCCCCACTGGAACATTCCCCTTCAAAGGCTTCTCCATAGCCTCAGTTCTGAATTTCTGCAACAGTGACCCCTGCTTCCCTCTATGGTGACCTCACATATACCTGAGAGATAGTCCCTAAGGGACTCAAAATCTTGGCTTTATTTTTCCCACTTGGTTGACACAGCCTATTGACTCCCATCAGCTGTTCTGCAGGAAGCAAGCTCAACTTGTACATGAGTAGCTGGTCCACCCCCAACTTCGCCTGCTGCCAGAGACCCACAAGGATAAAGTCAGAGAGGCCTATATGGTGGGCTCTTTGTTTTATAATTTTAAACCTGCCTTTTTTTCTAAACTCTGTCAATAGAGGATGACTTGAGGTTAAATAAATTCTCTTTTCTCGCTTTTCTTCTTTCTTTTCTTCTTTCAGGAGCATGTTCACCTTCTGGCACAGGGTGACTTTTCATAATAAAGACTTTAACTACAATATTCGATATGACAACTTAAAACCATCTCTGTGTTTTAACAGTCCCTTGCCCTGTGTCAGCCTTTGCTTAGGAATCCAAGAAAATTGAAAATGTGTTTTGCTTCCACGGGTCTTAGTTGAGGGTTTTATTCAAGGCAATGTAAGAAGAATGTTTATGATGGCAAAACTGAATAGATGCTAGTGACACCCACAAGGCCACTCTATTGAATGATGAGGAAGAAGCACCATGTGAGTGTCTCCATTCAATTTCTCTATAGATTCACCAAGGCCTGAAAGGAGGGAGGCCAAGTGCCCCATCCCTGGCTGTGACGGCACTGGGCACGTAACTGGGCTCTATCCCCATCACCGCAGCCTTTCCGGATGCCCCCACAAAGTGCGAGTTCCTCTGGAAAGTAAGTATTCTTTATCCTGAGGACACACCTATGCTGTTGTCATATACCGCTATCTTCTGTTCCTTCTGGTCAGAATTAGGAATAGAAATGTAGTCTTAACCTCCATGTGTCTTTAAGCAATTTCCATCTAACTATGTGAGGTGTTTGTGTGTATTTGTTTGATTCTGATATTGAGGCAAGGTCTGACTTATGTGGACTTGGTCTGCCTCTTCCTCTACCATGCCCAGTCTAGCTCTTGTTTTAAAACATAGTATATTAGAAAAATTCGGGAATAGTAATTTCAGTTGTAGAGACATCCTGACATGACCTCACCATGAGATCACAGGCCCCTTGGAATTCTCTCCGGATGCTGTCACATCTGAGCCCCCTAGAGCAACAGCAGCCACTTCCTTCCTCCTCTCTACCATAGTTCTTCAGTGCTCTGGGCTGCAGAAAGAAGTGAAGGGAAGGACTAGCTGAAAACACTTGGGTGTTACACAATTTCTCATCTTGTTATCAGGACAGTTCTTGGGTTACCCCCTGGATAAAAGTGGAGACACCTAATATCCCCCAGCTGTCAGGATTTGGCAAGTCATGAGTTTTATCCACCTATGCTAGCTGCAGCATTAGCAGTTCCTTGGTCCACCCCTCATTCAGCCTTACTCTTACCGGTCGTCACCTGGCAGGGGTGGGTGGATGGATAGATGCAAATAACACACTTAAGAAACAAAAAAAGGCTACCTGAAGACCTCCAGGTTATGGGGAAAGGATTGAAAGAGCTGTGTGGGAAAACAAGTTCTTTGCTGCTGGAGAGAAATGTACTTAGAAGGAAAGGAGGGGGTGATGAGCCTCTCAGGTTAAATTAGAGAGGCAGCAGGCTCTCTCCCAGCACATGTGTATGGCTCTAGAACTACACAGAACAGTTCCTCAATTTACTGAGAGCAGAACCATTTGTAGAAGGGGACCTGGATTAATGCTGTTTGGCAGTCAGAGCAATTTAGATCTGAACTAACTTTCTGGGTTTCCTTTCTGAAGTTATGAAGGGCTTTTGTTCCATGTGAATGCATCCCAGGAAAAACCATGGTGGACTGCCTATCTGAAATTGTTTGAATGTAAAACAGAGAAGTCAATTTGATGGTGTCTTATGTTCGTATATATGTACTGTAAACTGTTCTTCCCTTTAACATGATATTCTGTGCTTAGTTCTTGCCATGCATGAGAATGTGCTCAAATGTCCCACCCCAGGATGCACAGGAAGGGGACATGTGAACAGCAACCGCAACACTCACAGAAGGTAATTCTGATGACTTGTCAATAATTTACATTGCAAAATGCAAAAGAAACTTTCCACAAATTAAATAATAGGCCATGTGTTGAGAAAATTGTCACTATTAAATGTTAACTCTTGAAGTGGTTAACATGTAGTCTCAATCTCCGGAAATTTTATATACTTCAGATACAACTAAAATAATGAAACAGTTGTATCTGAACATGCTCAGGCTCTGACTCCATATAGCCACAAACATGGCACATTCTTTTCTGCCTGGATCTCACCAGCGCACATTTGCACATTGGAGGTTGGCATCAGTATTCCTTATGGGTTATCACGAATCCCTCTCAACAGATGTTTAGAATGGCTTCATTATATAATACAGGGCTTTGAGTGTAAACCATGCAAGGAGTATATGTCCATTTTTATTAAAATTTAAACTAAAATAAAGCACATTGTGTGCATTAACATGCAAATATGGTGTATTCATATGCATATTTTAAGTGAAATTTTATTTTATTTTTACTATGTATTTTAATGTGTATGTATATTTTGCCTGCATGTATATCTCTGTACCACATGTGTGAAGATGGTGTGGTCTCTCCTAGAACTGGAATTAATACGTTGTTATGAATTGTCATGTACATGCTGGAAATCAAACCCAGGTCCTCTGGTAAAGCAGTCAGTGTTTTTAACCACGGAGTCATCTTTCCAGTCCTGAATCTTTTTATTTTTATGCACATATTTTACATTACACATGGAGTTGTGGTTATAAGCTATGGTTTGGCCTATAAGAATATTACCAAAAGATTTCATTTTTGTGGTTTCATTTTAACTAAGATATAATATTTAGTCTCTAAAATTTTACTAAAGTTCTTAAGATAATCGTGGAATTCTCATGCTGATTTCTGTAGTCGGACAATGGTGTATGGTAATGAGCATATTGGACTTAAAATACTATTTCAGAATGCCTTTGGTATTTCCCCATTACATAACATTTTGATTTTCTTTAAGGGTATTCACTACTTGTCACCTCTGAGATGGAGCTAGAAGTTTGCAAACCTTTGGGATCTTTTGTATGGCAGTGGTGCTACGTGAACTATTAATAGGACTTAACATTTGCTGTGTGCCAAGGGTGCTGTGTGCCTGTGCCAAGGCAGACCACACTGTCTTACTCACATCCTCCAACTCTTCTTTTTGGAAACAGTCTTTCAGGTTGTCCAATTGCTGCAGCTGAAAAGTTGGCAATGACCCAGGACAAAAGTCAACTTGATTCTTCCCAAACTGGGCACTGTCCTGAGAAGGCTCACAGGTATGGACCGTCAGGACTTGGCTGATACCCTCTGTTCATATTGGATCCCACCCAGCAGAGCCTCTGTTCCATGTGTGCCACTTCACCGAGGTCTGCTTGCCATGTTCAGTCATCACTAGATTGATGAGGGCAGCCAGTTTGCAAGGCTAAAGAATGATGGCATCATTCAAATGATCTAGGGGATGTTTCAGAAGTTCAGCTTAGAGTCCTTATCTTTATGAGGCTAGCATAATATGGGTGAACATAAGGGAATGAAATATACAATCACATACACTAGTCAAACTTCTGTCACTAATATAACCCCAGGTAAGCTCCCATTTGTGACTGACTTCTTTTCTTCCTGGAGGAAGCTCCATTATGAACATTTCAGAGTGTGTGATTGTTATGTGCTGCTTTAGGTCCCATATGCTCCAGGCTTCCATGATAGGTAGTTAGTAACAAAGTGTCTCCCATAATCCCTAGTACCCAGATTCCTCATAATATCTAGTAGTTTCAAAGATATTTTCCATAAAATTAATATTGATACTTAAGTTAATGAAAAGTTTATTATGTAACAATCATGCTTGGAGTAAAAATTATTTGAAGTGAAAGATATCAAATGATTGTTGTCAATGAGCCACTAAAAATGAAAAAAACAACTAGCATGCACTTCAGTATTTCCAAGGTGTTCTCCTTTGCTTTCTGTTCTTGTGATAAAACACTCTGGCGGAAAGCAAAGTGGAGAAGAAATGGATTTATCTGGTTTACACTTCCAGGACACACACTCCATCATTGAGGGGAGTCAGAGCAAGAATTCAAACTGGAGGTATGGGCTAACCTAGAGAAATAGTAGTTAAGAGTACTGGATGCTCTTGCAAAGGTCCCAGAACCCACATGACAGTGTACAGCCACCCTTAACTCCCGTTCCTAGAGATCCAGCACACTCTTCATGGAGAAAAAATTATCCATGCAGAATTAAACATATGAATTCAAACAGGAACTGAAGAAGAAACCCAGGTCCAGCACTACTTAATGGCTTGCTCTCTGAGCTAGCTTTCCAACACATCTTAGGCCAACCTGTCTAGGAATGGCAGCTGCCTGCAGAGGGCAAGGCCTGTAAGACCAACCATCAGTCAAAGCAGTATCTCACACATGGCCCCAGGTCAGTGTGATCTGAACAGTCCCTCAGCTGAGGTTCCCTCTTCCAGGTCGACACTAGGTTGTATCACGTTGACAATTTTAAAAAGAATGTGGGTAATGGGGGGGGTGAGGCACACAGGATATGGCTTCTCTTGATATTTTTCTTCTACAGACTCAATTAAAAGAATCAAAACTAGCATTCAAGTCACACGAGTGAAAAACATCAAATGAAGATCACAAATTACTAAATATGTAGATTAAGAAATCTTAATATGGGGTTCTTCGTCAGTATTGGAATGTTCTCTTGTTCTCCCTAACTATTCTTATGAAAAGCTGCAGTTGAGTTTCTTGTTTACTCATTGCTTTAGAAACTAATGTCATTTTAGATTAGAGTATTTTTACAATTTCAAGGTGATAAACCAACTTACAGTCAAATCCACTCATCCCTCAAGTATTTCTTTATTCAAAATAATTTTTTCATACAGTATATTTTGATCAGATTATTTCCTCTTCCCCAGCTTCTCCCAGTTTCTCCCTACCTCCTTACCTACCATACTTCATGTGTGCTCACTCACTGTCTCCCCACTCTAAAAAAACAAACAAAAAAACCCCACAAAAAGTTAAAAACAAAACAAACAAACAAAAAAACAAGTAAGGCAAAAATATAACAAAATGTGTGAATGTCCCTGAACACACACATACACTATGGAGTCTGTTTTATGTTAACCAGTTACTCCTGGGCATGGGCCTGCTCAGGACTGTAGTTGATATACCCAGTGAGATTCCAGTGAAGAAAACTAATTTCCCTTTCCTAGCAAGAATCAGTTACAAATAGCTTCTACATTGGGGATGGGATTTTGTGTCCATTTCCCCTCCTCTATGCTGCAGTTTTGTCGAGTTTGAGCTTGTTCAGATCCTATGCATGCTGTCACCCTCTGTGAATTCACGTATGCATCATTCCTGTTGTATCCAGAAGACACTTGTTTTCACAGAGTTATGCAACACCTCTGGCTCTCACAATCTTTTCACCTCTCCTTCTGTGTAGACTCCTGAGCCTTGAGGGGAAGGGTTTGATGAAGACATCCCACTTAATATTGAGTGCTCAAAAGTCTCTCACTCTCTGAGCATAGACCATATGGGGGTCACTGCAAAAAGAAACTTCTCTGATGGGGGTTGAGCAATACTTGCATCTGTAGGTATAGCAGTATATCATTAGGAGTCATTTTAGAACTGTGTTCCTTTAGCATAATAGAATTTTTAGATTTTCCCATAGGTACATGACCAATCTAATAAGAGGTTCTTGATCACTTTAGCAGAATTGGAAATGGGTCCCACCTCTTGGAGTAGATCTTAAAACCAAAATGTAGTTGGTTACTCCTATAACATTTGTGCCTCTATTTACTGGTATCTTCCATACAGGTCACTGATGTCAGTTATAGGGTGATAGCTGAGTGATGATATTACTTTTGTCCTCTGACAGTATTCAGAATACCTTGTATCATGAATGCTAGTCAGTAGGGATGAAGGCACCAACTTGATTTTTCAGACAGGAGTGTTGTATCTAACAAAAGTCCTTGTAATCAGGTTGTAGAGAGTAACCAATAAACTTAAAAATTGCCTGTTATATCTGGGGGTGAGGGTGGTCTATAACAACCCTTTGGTCCATTGGGTCAACAAAGTGTGACCCATTCCTAGTAATGAAGATTTTACCTGGTGGCATGAGATATTTGATTGGGACATTGTCTCTCACAATATATGATGACTCCATTAAATTTCTTTCTTATATTTATATGTATTTTAGGAAGCTTCTATAGAAGTATGTTTCCATATGGCTTTTCAAATGGTTGTTAGTATTAGTTGTCCCTCCCTGTATTCCCACCTTTACCTTCTAATTTGCCCTTTATCTCTTTATAACACTATATTCTATTTCCTCTTCCTTGAAGATCCCCCCTCCACCTTGGTCCTTACTTCTGTTGTTATTCTAATTAAAACATGCATAGCCATGTATAAGAGAAAATACAACATTTGTCTTTTGGGGTCTGGGGTATCTCACTCACAATAGTTGTTTCTAACTAATTTACCTGCAAATTTCATAATTGCATTCTTCTTAATATGTGAATAATATTTGATTGTATAAATGTACCACATTTTCATTATCCATTCTTCAGTATGGACATCTAGACTATTTCCAATCTCTGGCTATAATGAATCAACGCTTGTGAGTGAGTCCTTTAAATATTTTCTCAAAAGTGACACAGCTAGAACATGATGGAGAATGATATTTAACTGTTTCAGGAACTTCTGCACTGATTTCCATACATGCTATATCAGTTTGCACCTGCACCAGTAATGAGAAAATGTTCCTCTTTCCCTGAATCTTCAACAGTATGTGATGTTTGTTTTATTGCTCTTGGCCATTCTGACTGGAATAAGATGACATCTCAAAATAGTTTTGACTTGCATTTCCCTAATGACTAAGGGACTTAAAATTCTCTGAAGGATTTCTCACCATTTGAGTTTCATCTTTTGAGGATTCTCCTCTCAGTTATGTACCCCGTTTTAACTGGATTGTTTCCTTCATGTCCAGTGTTTTTAGTCTATGTATTTTAGATATTAATCCTCTTTCAGCTGTACAATTGCTGAAGATCTTTGTATTCCATAAGCTGACACTTTATTTAAATTATCATTTCCTTTGCTGCACAAAATGTTTTAGCTTCATGAGATTCCATTTACTAATTGTTGATCTTAGTGCCCATGATATCAGTATCCTGTACAGAAAGTCTTTTCCTCTGCCAATGAGTTCAAGCCTACTCCCCACTTTCTCTTCTGTCAGACTCGTAGCATCTGGTCTTAAATGGAGGTCCTTGATCCAACTGGAATTGAGTTTTGGGAGGGGTGATAAATAGGATTCTACTTTCATTCTTCTACATACAGCCATCCTGTTTGACCAGTATAATTTGTTGAAGATGCTGTCTTTACTCCAGGGTGTATTTTCAGTTTCTTTGTTAAAAATCAGGTATTTGTACATATGTAGAATTATGCCTGGGTCTTCAATTCTATTCTGTCATTCAGTGTGGCTGTTGTTATGCCAATACCATGATGTTTTTAATACTATAGCTCTTTAATACAACTTGAAATCTGAGTAATACCTCTATCAGTTCTATTATTCAGAATTGTTTTAGCACTCCAGAGATTTTTTTATTTCCATATGAAGTTGAAGATCTTTTTTTTTAAATTTCTGTGAAGAAATATGTTGGAATTTTTTAGACTTTAATCTTTTAAAATTAAATTTATTCATTTATTTTCATCCCAAATGCAGATTCTCCTCCTTCCTCTCCTCCCAGTTCCTCCCCCAACCCAACTCAATCCTCTCCTCCTCTTTTGTGTTCAGAAAGGGCAGGCCTCCCATGGGTATCAACAAAGCAATGGCATATCAAGTTGAGGTATGACTAAACTCCTCCCCTTGTATTAAGGCTCTACAAGACAACCCAGTATGAGGAATAGAGTCCCCAAAGCCAGCCAAAGCTTTAAGGACAGCCCCTGCTTCCACTACTGGAACTCACAGGACAGCCCCTGCTTCCACTACTAGAACTCACAGGTAGACCAAGCCACGGAACTGTCACATATATGCAGAGGGCCTAGGTTGATCCCATGCAGACTCCCCAGATGATGGTCCGCACTCTATGAGCTCCTATATACCCAGGTAAGTTATTTCTAGTGATGTCCTGGACCCACCCACTAGCTCATATTCTCCCTCCTTCCTCTCTTCAGCAGGATTCCCTGAATTCCACCCAATGCTTGGCTGATGGATACTGATCTGATTCCATCAGTTACTGGGTGAAGGTTCTCTGATGACAGTTGGCGTAGTAACTAATCCCCCACACTTCCATAGGCAGGACAAACTGTAGGTCAAAGGTTATATGGTTGAGCCAGCATCCCAATCCCTCCGCTGGAAGTTCTACCAGATAATGTGTTGGAATTTAGATGAAGATTGCATTAAATCTGTAGCTAACTTTTAGTGAGATAACCATTTCCACTATACTAATTCTACTTATTCATGAACATGGGGCACCTTTCCATTTTCTGATATCTTCTTCAATTTCTTTCTCCAGTATCTTAAAACTTTTATCATAAAAGTTTTTCACTTGTTCAATTAGAGTTACCACAAGATTTTTTGATTTTTTTTTTGAGGCCATTGTGAAAGGTTTTGTTTCCCTGATTTCTTTCCCAGTCTGTCATTTGTGTAGAGGTAGGCTACTAATTTTTGTGAGAAAATTTTTGGCTCTTGCTACTGTTTATCAGTTGTCAAAAAAATTCCCTGGTGGAGTTTTTAGGATCATTTCCACAGAGAATTACATCATCTGCAAATAAAGATACTTTGACTTCTTCCTTTACTACTTGTGACCCTTGATCTTCTTAAGTTGTCTTATTCTAGTGAAGGCTTAAAGTACTATATGGAATTGGTATTGAAAGAGTGGACAGCCTTGTCTTGTTTCTAATTTTAGTTGCAATGCTTCGAATTACTCTCCATTTAGGTTGATGTTAGCTGCAAGCTTACTGCCTTTATTATGTTGAGGGATGTCCCTTGTTTCTTAGTCTCTTTGGGACTTTTATTATGAAAGTATGTTAGATTTTGTCAAAGGTCCTTTCTGCATGTAGGGTTTTTTTTTTTCCAATCTGTATATGTGTTGGATTATGTTAATTGATTTACTTATATTAAATTATCCCAATATCTCTGGGATGAAGCCAATTTGATCATGGTGGATAATCTTTTTTGTGTTTTTGATCTCAATCTGCAGTACTTTTTTTGAGAAATTTTGCATTTAACGTTCACAATGTATATTGTTTTGTAATTTTCTTTTTGATGTGTCTTGTGGGTTTTTTTTGTTTGTTTGTTTTGTTTTTGTTTTTCAAGACAGAATTTCTCTTTGTAACAGCCCTGGCTGTCCTGGAACTTAACTTTGTAGACGTGGCTTTCCTCAAACACACAAAGATCCACCTGTATCTGCTTCCTGATTGCTGGGACTAAAGGTGTTCTCCATTCCTACCAGGCTATGTGTTTCTGATGTGGTAGTAGTAATTTTGCAAAAAAGATTTAGAAAATATCCTGTTAGTTTCTATTTTGCAGAATAATTTGAGGGTTATTGGTATTAGTTTTTCTATGAAGGTCTGGAATAATTCTGTACTGAATCTATATGGTCCTGGGCTTTTGGAGGAGTTGGGAAATTTAGGCAAGGGCCAGATTTTTAATTACAGATTCTATTTTACTAGGAGTTATGGGTAATTTAAATAGTTTATTTCATCTTAACTTTAATAGGTCATATCAAGAAATTCATCCTTTTCTTTGTGGTTTTACAGTTTGTTGAAATACAACTTTCTAAATATATAAGAATGATTCTCTGAATTTCTTCAGTGTCTATTATAATGTCTCCCTTTTCATCTCTAAGTTTTATAATTTTTATCTTCTTTCTCTGTATTTACTTAATTTTGCTAAGGGTTTATCAATCTGACCGATTTCCTTGAATCAATTCTTTATTTCATTTATTCTTTGTATTGGTTTGTTGTTTCTATTTTATTGATTTCAGTTTTATTAATTCTCCCTGTCTACTCTTTTGGAGTATTATTTCTTGTTGTTTTTATGGAACTCTCAGGTGTGTAACTAAGTTACTAATATGACATCTCCCCTTGTTTTTATGTGTAGGAACTTGGTGCTATGAACTTGTCTCTTAGCATGGTCTTTATTATACTCCATAGGTTTTGGGTATGTCCTCTGTTATTTTCATTCAATTATAAAAAAGGTTTTAATTTCCTTATGGATTTCTGTCTTGACCCAGTTTTAATTCAGTAGTAAGTTGTTTAGTTTCCATGTAATTGCATACTTTCTGCTGTTTCTGTTGCTGTTAATAGCCTGCTTTAATCCATGGTAATCAGATGTAGGGTGGTATTTCAGTTTTCTTATATATTTTGAGTTTTTCTTTGTGTCATAATATAGGGGGTTATATTTGGAGAAAATTCCATGAATGCTGGGAAGAAAGTATATTATTTTTGTGTTTAAGTGAAATGGACTGTAGATGTCTGTTAGGTCCATTTGGTGTTTATTAATTCTGGGATTTCCCTGTTTGTGTCCTGTCTATTGATGAGAGTGGGATATTGAAGTCACCCACTATCGTTGTGTGAGAATCGATGTGTGAAAGTGGATGTGTTTCTTTTGTGATCTTGGGTGCCCTTGTGTTTGGTGCATAAATGTCTAGAATTGTAATATACTCTTGGTGGATTTTTCCTTGGCTGTGTATGTAGCTCCCTTTCCTATCTCTACTGATAAGATTTATTTTTTAGTCTGTTTTGTAAGATATTTAAAAAGCTACACCTACATGCCTCTTGGTTCCATGTCCTTGGAATGCCTTAAGGTTATATCTTAAGATGAGAATGATGTGTTTCATGTCATTCAGTAAATATCTTAAGATATAGTAAAATTTTCTAATCCAGCCTGTTATTTTGTGTCTTTTTATTGGAGACTAGAGACAATCAATGCTGACAGTTTCCAATGAGCAGTGTTTAGTAACTCCTGTTATTTTGTTGTGTGGAGTTTTTTTTCTCCTCTTTGAATTAACTCTTTCGGTTTACTTATTCTTTGTGTCTTCTTCATGAAGACTGAAGTTTTCCTTCTAGTGCCTTCTGTACAGGTGGAATAGTGGACAGAAATTGCTTAAATTTGGTTTTAATCATGAAGCATATTTCTTTCTCTGTCAATTGTGCTTGTTAGTTTTGCTGGGTATAGTAGTCTAGCTGTCACCTGTACTCCCTGAGAGCTTGTCGAGGCACTTCTACCTTTCAGAATCTCCACTGACAAGTCAGATGATATTCTAATAGGTCTGCCTTTGTATGTTATTTGATCTTTTCTTTTGAAGCTTATCTTTTTGTGGTTCTATACACTTGGTGCTTTGATTACTGTGTGTTATGGGAGTTTCTTTTCTAATCATATCTCTTTGGTGTTTGTTATGCTTCTTGTAATTTTATGGGCATCCCTTTCTTTATATTGGGGATATTTTCTTGTGTGTTTTGTTAATTTTTGCCTTTACTTGGGTTTCTTTTCCTTTCTCTATACCCATTATTCCTGTGCTTGGAATTTTTGTGGTTTTCCAGATTGCCTAAATGTTCATGCCTGTTTTTTGTTTGTTTTTAAGATTTTAAGATTGTTTAAAAGACTGAAAACCTACTTTCCTACCTTATCATCAATATCTGAAATTCTCTTTTCCATCTTTAATCTGTTGGTGAGGATTAGCTCTAAGGAAGGTTCTTGTTTTTATCTGTTTTGATATCTTAAGTGTTTCATTTCAAATGTTATTTTAGTTTAAGTTTCCTTAAGTGATTCTGGTTTTTTGTTGTTGTTACATTCTACTTTCATGTCTTAAGTTATTTCCATTCAATTACAGTCTTCATTAAGGCATTTATTCATATTCACATTAATGTCCTTAAACATATTTATAATTGCTATTTTGAAGCCCTTGTCTTATTCCTTAGCTAATTTGCATTTATGTGAACCTATTATAATATGGTTTCTGTCTTCTGGAAGAGGCAAATTGTCATGGTTATTCATATTTGTGTTTTTGTGCTTGGCCCCAGGCATCTGGAGTTAGGACTCTTGAGTGTTTCTTGGTGTACATATATGGTCTCATGGTTTTGGGAGTGGGTGTTCCAGTCTTTGGTTTCTATTGCTTAATCTATGTCAGAATCAAGTGTGGTGGCACTGGAATCCTTGATTTTCAGAAGAACTAGGAGGACCATGGGACCATACCAAGAGGCTTAGTCCCTAGGGATGGACATTGGTTGTTGAGGTTGGTTATTGACTGCACCGGGAATCAGAGTAAGTCTTGAGAGATGGGCATGGAGAACAGAGAAGAAGATGTAGGTCTGAATCCCAGCCTAGTGTGGTATCTGTGGGTCAGCAGAATCAAAGAGGAATATAGATGGCCTTGAAGTAAAAGCTGAAAGAACTGGGGAGATCTTGGGTCTGCATCAAGAGAATGAATCTCTCAAATATATTTTATGCACCATTTGAGAAGTTTACCCAGTCCACAAGATATTATCAACATTTTTTACATTCTCATTTTGTTGTAAAATAAAAGGAAAATATTTTTTATTCTGAAAATCCTAAAAAGTGTGTTAGTTGTGATCTCTGACACACAGACCACAGCTAAGCAGAATTCTACTTTTCTTGGCCAGCACATGCTGTTCCTGTTTAGTTCAGACAAAAAAAAATCTATAGGACTATTTAACTCAAAATTAGAGTGGAACAATTACATTAAAACTTTACTAGTATAATAATGTAGTAATTTAGATACACCTTGAAATAATGACAATTTAATACATAATATACTTAATGACTATATTTAATACCTCTGCGTGAGGATTGAATACCCCTCTGTTACTGCACACAGAACATGGAGTAGCAGCATAGCCAGACTCAGCCCAAAGCAGCCGCCCTCATTGCATCTCAGAGCATCTACTCTCCTGTGGGTGGGTCCTCCCTAAATGCTGGGTGGTGTCTCTGTGCCTGGAAGGCAATAGATTCAGGCATCTACTTTGAATCCTGACAACAGTTTCTTTTTATCATCTTCAAACTTCTTGCCTCTTACCAGGACGAATTTGGTGAAGCAAATTGAATTTAACTTCCGCTCACAAGCCATCACCTCTTCAAGAGCCACTATATCAAAAGAACAAGAGAAGTTTGGAAAAGTGCCATTCGATTATGCCAGTTTTGATGCTCAAGTTTTTGGTAAACGTCCTTTCCTACAAACAAGTCAAGGACAAAAGACACCACCATTTCCTGAATGTAAGCATCGAATTTGAATCCTAACAGTTATTACCCTAAAATGCATCTTGTTTAGAGGGGGTTATATATTCAGATACATCACATGTTCTCTAGAGATGACAGAAAAGAATAGTGAGATAATTAAGTTAATCATTATTCCTAATTTTATATCCAAGTCACATTGAATATTGTAAGTTATTAGTTATTTCACAGATAGTGCCATTATTGAATCTAAATATAACAGTGTTAAAAGAAATAATTAGGATTGTGATTAATATATTGAAAGCTATGACAGCTGTTATACTATATTATTTTAATTCATGTTGTGATCATGGCAATCTAATAAGATGAAATATGTAATACTATTTAAAACACTGAAATCATCAAAAGCCTTCAGACTGAAGGTAGTAAGAGCTAAAAAATCCAAGAAACTTAATTAAGGAATCTGAAATTTACTAGGATAAAAACATATGACTGTCAAAACATTGTCTAATAAATTTAAGGATTAGTTAATATTGGAACCCTTAAAATAGGTTAAATAGTATTCTCACTAATTCTGACACATCAATGGAGAAGACTGAACTGAATGGCTATGCAATGTATAAGACTTGGTGGTCTTTTTTTTAATACATTTCTCTTAAGTATGCTAATGAAAAGATAGAGAAGCAGGTATTAGGAACAAATGCCAAAAATTATGGGTAATACTCCTTCAATAAGATATACACACCCACTGGAGTTCTCTGTGGGCCATCCATTTAAAATCTATGAGTCTCTCAGACACTACACCCGAATGGGGTGAACATCTTGTGAGTTCAGTGTTTGCTTCATCATATCATGTTGACTGACACTAGTAGGAACCTAGAAGGCTACCTAAAACCTGGCAACGGTGATCCCATGGATAGAGTAATGCTTAGATACACAAAGTCTGGGTTTCCACCCCGTCTCCCTCCAGATGGCCAGCAAACTTGAAAGCAGTTTATCTATCATTGATGAGTACATAACTACAAAAAAAAATCTACCTACTGTTAATAAAAAGTGGTCCCAGCACCCAGAAAACCGGAGTAGCCATTGAGAACTTGTTAGGTTCAGAAAAAAAAATATGCACACACATAATGATTTTATCTAGCAACCCAATTTTGTTTAAATATTTTATTATATGTGTACAATGTAAACATGTGCATATGTACTTAATTTACATGAAGGTGGATGAAAAGACTCACGTTGTTTGGGTAGTAGTTATAAAAACCATAATAGAGTTAGTAACATTTTCATACTCTTGTAGTTATAGGAATAATATTCAGTAATATCTTTTATTTTAAAAATAAGCAAATCTTTAAAATAAGCAGTATTTAAGCCAAAATTGAAAGCTAAGTGCTTTTATGTCTTTATGTCTCTGCTGTTTCTCCCATGACCTTGAGTGGTGCTCACAAACAGCCCACAGTGAAGAGAAATCTGTATCATTATGCCCCTCAAAAAAGCTATGGTACCCACAACAAAACACAGAAAGTCAGCCTTGGTAACTAAGTAGCCTTTCTCTTCATCTTGAGAATAGGCCCTCTGTCCTCTGTTCAGCTTGCTGAGGCCTCTATCCCAGTTAAGTACAGAACAAACATTCATCCCACGTAATAAAAATACATCCTGTGTCTAAGCAGAAACATCAGTGAGAGCAGCCCCTGAGAGCTACCTGGCCTCACCCTGAGTCGTCATCCCCAGCCTGTTCAGTAAGCGTACATGCCTGTCCTGAGCTGCTTGCAGTGTATTTGCTCATTTTTTTGTCTACAATTTTGCATACATGTTGTAAATACACCTGTCCTGTAACATTGGTGACGGCGTTTCTGTCACCTATAAAGTAAATACAAGAACTCTTAAGAGGCGGGCATCTTTAAAGAATCACATCATCTGCTCTGTGCACCTTGGCAAAACCTGCCTGGGTAACCTTCATTTAAAGTACCAACGGATAATGGTTCTGCTTTATGTTGTTTTAATGAAAATGTTTTGTATTTAAAAAAAAAATCTTTGATGACTGAAGCCGAGTATATGCAATTGCTAATCAAATCTCTCTTCAACAGCAAAGCATTTTTCAAATCCAGTGAAATTTCCTAATGGGCTGCCTAGTGCTGGCGCCCACACACAGAGCACAGTCCGTGCCAGCTCTTATGGCCATGGTCAGTGCAGTGAAGACACCCACATAGCAGCAGCTGCTGCCATCCTAAACCTTTCCACCCGCTGCAGGGAAGCCACGGACATCCTCTCCAACAAACCACAGAGCCTGCGTGCCAAGGTAAGCCAGGCCAAGAGCATGGAAGGTGGGCCAGTGAGTGCGACTTGAGAATCAACTGCCTTTCATGTTCCTCCATGCATCCTCTCACTTCCCCCTCTCCCTACCCAAACAGGGATGAGTTCTCAATAGGTTCAAGGGAGGAATGTGTGCTTATCTGGAAAGCAGTGTCTTAGGAGGGTAGTTGAGGATAATCTCATCACTTTTTCTGTTAGGAGGCATTTGGTGAACAAGGAAAGAGAGTTCCTGTTAAAATGTATCTCTGCTGTGGAAGCTGTTCACCATCTACAGATCAGAGCCATGTAGGAACAGTGGCTGGTAGAAGACTGTTGAAAGTGACCGTGAGGTTATGTTGTACGTGTCCACCACTGCATACCATGAGGACATCTAGGTTGTAGTGTTCCCATGAGACCCACAGTACAGTGACTCAGCAGACAGAGGAGACTAGAGGCTCTAAAGTTGAATCCAAATCAAATTCTAGGACCTTTGTGAACACAGTACATTTCCTAAGAGATTAATGATATTTTCCACAGACTGTCTTTCCTAACTGTGGGAAATACACATTCCCATTTAGGTGACTTAATGAATGAATGTACAAAGGCCTTGCATGTTGTGGATCACAGGAGAGGCTGGAAGGGCTCAGTGTTTCTCCTGTACACAGACAGCCTCACTTAAAGAACTTATTACCTACCTAGATGACTAGATGCCAGCCAGCACAGAGCATCCAGACATTCTCTGTCACGGATTTTACCCTTGCTTAAAATAAAAGATGTCCTGAGTGACTCCAAGACCCTGTGCATTGCAAGCTGAGACATTTCCCTTTAAGGGCAGGCCCATCCTTGTGTGGTCAGCTGCTCGCCTGTGCTGTGCCAGGCCTTCAGGAGAGCAGGTAGCACAGTGCCACCAAGCATTTGACAGAAGAATCAAAATTAGCTTCTGGAAGAAGCCAAGCCAAGTAAGCCCCAGGAAGAGGTGGTTGCCAAAACCCACTCAAAAACAATCTTTAAACAAATGAGGTTCTTAAACAAAGAAAAAATATATACTCTAAATATACAGAAAAAATACCCAACTCTCTGAATTCATTATGCCAGTCAAAATTACTGACACAGGAGAGGAATTTAAGGGATTTTAAAATACAGCTTTACTTTCAAACTGGCATTTCAAGATCTGATTTATTTTTCCTTTTTAAGAATATTGTAGAGAAATACTCCAGTGTCTTCCTTCCTAGTGCTTCCTTCCTGATTTCATCGATACCTTATAGAAAATGGGGACTGCTATCATGATTATTGGAGGAGAAGCATCTGGGTGACACTGCCAGGACAAACGCTGCCCGTTTCCACATGCACATGTTTCCCTGCTCCCGGAGTGCTCCTTTCACCTAAAGTCTTGATGTCAAACAAATAACAGGCATTTTCTCATCAGTCTTCTCTCTTTTAAAAAACATTTCTGGTTAGAAAAAACGCCTGTTTAAATGCCACATTTCAAAAAGCCAAATAATCCTTTTATAATGTCTGTTTGTCCGATCCTTGTGTCAGCAAGGCTCTATGCAGCAGACCTGCCATTTCCAAGGTAATGTCCTCTCCAACACAGCACTTTCCACTCTTCACTGATGCCAGGACAGTGGAAAGAGAAAGAGCTTAGATCAGCTTCGGAAAGGAGCAACTTATGCCAGAGATCTTAAAGAATTGTTTGTATCAGAAGTACCTCCCTCACAGAGTGGTTAGATAGGATAAGATAAATATGGCTCCCCAAGCATCACTGTAAACACTGCTGCTGAGCCACATAGCTGGCTACTCACATTCCCACACAACTGTACCAATTGTAGGACTCTGTCTTCATTAGTGTTCTGAATATAGAACTGTTTCTCACAAATTTGCTGAAACAACTCTTTTAGAAACAAAACAGGCTAATTAACTCTTCAGACCTTCACCTAAGCAAAGCGTGCTGTGTGTGTGGCTTTGCTGTTACCAACAAAGATGGGATTAGATACCATCTTTCCCTTAGCATTGCATTCCAGTATAATTCTTCCTCTAGTAGATTTGAATTTTTCTCTCCATCATAGGTTGTTATTGCCTTTATTTCTGAACATTCACACCCATACTATCTCCTATGCTTCATATTTAGAAACAAATGCAAAAAAAACAATTTTCTTATATTATAGTTGTATCAGTATATGAGTCACATTGGCAAGTGGGATCTAAGAACTGGTTTTGCCTCTACCACTGGTTAGACTAGTGGTTCTCAACCTAGGAGTCACAAAAGCTTTGGAGACAGAAATCCGTTTCACAGATTTTACCTAAGACCATCACAAAACACCAATATTTACATTGCAGTTCATAGCAGTAACAAAATTGCAATTATAAAGTAGCAATGAAATTAATTTTATGGTTGGGGGGATCACCACAACATGAGACTGTATTAGAGGGTCACAGCATTAGGGAGGTTGGGAACCACTGCTTTAGACTGAGCTTCAGACCCTGGATTCAGGGAGCTTACAAGCAGAAGGAAAGGAATGCCCACCCTTGGACATCTGAGGTAGAGGCAGGTGTGTGGAGGCTGGGCACGCACAGGTGGCTTCACAGTGCCTTCCATCTGAACCGGAGATGGCTGGTTTCTTCCTTTCCTCTTGTTCTCATCCAGAAACATTTGTGGTGACCATCTCTTTGACTGTTTACAGCACCAATCAGAGAATTCATTAAAGAACACATTCACTGTGGCTGAAATACCACCTCAAGCACGTACAGATTTTTCTGCAAGGACACAACTGACTCTCCACTAAGTAGGGTTCAGAATTAGTGATCTGCAAAACACTCAGAATGTTTTCAGAGGGCAAGGAAACTCTGTGTCCCTACATAAATACAAACACAAGGACAAGGCTAAGGTTTCTGTTGCTGTGAAGAGACACCATGACCACAGCAACACTTATAAAGGAAAACATTTAATTGGAGTTGGCTTCCAGTTCAGTGGTTTAGTCCATTGTCATCATGGTCAGGAGCATGGCGGTATGCAGGCAGAAATGGTGCTAGAGAAGTAGCTGAGAGTTCTACACCTGGATCCTCAGGCAGCAGGAAGAGTAAGACACTAGGCATGCTTGAGCTTCTGAAACCTTAAAGCCCAGCCCTCAGTGACACAGTTCCTCCAACAAGGCCACACCTCCTTATAGTGCCACTCCCTGTGAATCTACGGGAATCATTTTTATTCAGACTGCCATAGATGATATAGATAATTTACCCTGCTATTCACACTGCTGTCCATTTGATCAGCCTGTGTTCCCTACATAACAGGTATACACCATATCTGTGCAAAGAACATCATGCCATATCTAACATGACTGGTCTCTTTCCAGACCACAGCCCACTGTATTTTAGATATTAGGAGGAACTATTTGTGTTAAAAACCATCTTAGATCTAAATAACATATTCATACTACTGGGTCTCTTTCATATGGCTTAAGAAGTTAAGAAAGGAGAGAATAATTTGTTCATTTAGTTCTTAGTGGACATCATAAAGGTTAAAGGTTAAAGTGAACATCATAAAGGTTTTGTCTGAAATATTAGTTTTCTTTTTATTCCATTACTTTTATTGATTCTAAAATATGAAGAATTTCCTCCATTTTTATTTGACATTAATATAAATGTTGAAACATAAATTGGTTAGTGTCATATACTTTAAGGTGCTTTTTCCCAACCACTGTGACTCTAGATAGGAGTAGAGCCATGAATGTAGATAGACAGAGAACGAGCACCCTGCATTTGCTAGTCACTTTGTGTCAATGTCCCTGAGAGTTGTGCCAGCCTGTAGTGGATATACCCCCACTTTCCCTCCTCCCATTCTAATACACAGAGGTAGAACATGCTTCCAGTCTATCTTTATCCTCCTCGATGCTGTTTGCCAAGCATTCTGTTATTTGTTTTGGTGTTTCCCCCACCTGTTTAGACAAAATGACATATGCACAGTTCCTTAAAAGAAAACAAAAATTTGACACTTACTTGAAGTGTTTAAAGTTCAAAGTCTGTTTTTGCTTGAGCAAGGCCTAGAAACAGCATGCCATTAGTGCTGGCTGCTCACAGGAAAGCCCCAATGGCCTCAGGGTGGTTAGAACCCAATGCGTATTTTAACATCAGAACACATTGTACCGTACAGTACATTGTGAGTGAAAGATGATGAGGGTCTTGAAGCAGGGATCACAAAGAATTGAGTGCGTAAGCATATTGTAGATAGGGACTGAACACCTAGCTCCTTGTTGGGCATGGTGATGCAGCCTGTAACCTCAGCACCAGAGAAGCTGAGACAAGGTATTATGAGTGTGAGGCCATCCTGTGCTATGTAGCAAGATCCTTTCTCAAGGCAAGTAAATAAATGAAATGTTGACTCTTTAGCCCTGTGAACAGTAGCTGAGGGCTATGTCTCTTTGGAGATTCTGATTTATAGAATACCTACTATGTGCTATGTACTGTCCATAAACTCTCTGACCGTGTGAATCCCTTTAAGTCCCCCTAAAGACTATAACATGCATAATAATTTTCCATTTTTCAGTGGAAGAAACAGTGGTACAGAAATATTGAGTGATTGTTTTGTGAGCTGCATGACTATAATTGCTGGAAATGAAATTTGAATTCACACATAGCCTTAGTTATTTTCTAAAATGCCTTATGGCTCATACACTGTAAAACCAAGAGCTTGGTGGAGCATGATTTCAAATTCAAAATGTCTGCTTTGCTTGAAAAGATCTGGAAGTTTAGGCAAGTATCTCTAAACTGCATTTTAATGCCACACCTTGGGTTAGTCACTCCCTCTCTGTACTCATAACTCTGTTATAAACATAGTTCACATGTTTATCATCTTCCCAGTGGTAGCAATTAGTAACTGCTGGATAAGAAGAGAGAGTGCTTGCTTTCTGCCTTCCGTGGTATAAGACGTTCTATCACGACCTTTGGTCCTCTTATTGCTGTCTCACTGGTCAGGTAACGTTCCAGTTAACAGAGGTGCTGTGGTTACACAATCATGTCCCTGCTGCTGACCATCTAGGTCACTACTTAGCTTCTGGGAGAGATTATTATAATAAACTTTCAGTTTCACTGTCCCTGATAATGAACTTGGTATCTTCCACTAGAAGTCATTACCCATAAAGCATGCCCATGAAAGCCAGAGCAATCTGTTTTTCAGGTTCTCTTTTTCTTCACACTGTAGTGTTGTGATCATACTGGGCATGATCTCAGGAATCCAGTGAATTCACCCATAGCAGTAAGGTCGGCAACTCAAAGGCAGCATCAATAGATGGCTTGTATTGTCCCTCCTAAGCTGAAAGGTTCCCAGCCCCGGGAAACTTAAAGTATAAGGACCTAAAATAAAGATCCCAAATAGCACTTGAGAAATCTAAGTGTTGGAAGGTGTGAGAAGGAAGCACTACCTGAGCTGCAGCTCTGGCCCTGCCTCTCCACCAGCCTCTCAGATTTCTGTGCTGACATTTGGAGTTCAGAGCACAGAAAGATGATGCCTGGTGGTATGACTGAAAAAAAAAAAAACCCATGCTGGGAATGTGTGATCCTCAGCGTTGGTAGAAAGGGCCTTTCCTGCTGCAGTGTAATTGTTGGATGCATTTGGGCACTTACTTAAAGCCCATCTGTACTCCTATCCCCAGCACACGACATCCCCTTTCCCCAAGTCAGGTGCCCTGAGCAGCAAGCTGAGACATCTCTTTCAAACATTAGGAGTAAGATTTTTCAACTCTAATTATTCAATACAAATAATTATAATGGGTCCTAGAATCTCTAAATTTTAAACAATATTTGAAATAATTCTCTAAAAACATATATATATATATATATATATATATATATATATATATATATATGAGAGACTATTCTTGGAATAGTTGGTATTTTTCAAAGCTTAAATCTGCACTATTTATGGGTTTTGCACTATAAAACTCTGCAGCCCAGTCACATGGCTTCTTTTTCCTAAGCCATCTGTCACAGAGGTCTGGAATTTTATGTGAATGTTGGTTGTGCAGCTTTAACCCAAGTTTTTTTTTTAATTTTTTTTATGAAAAATGTCAGCAACTACAATATTTAGCATTTTACTTTACGTTGGCCATTAAACTTGATTACTATTGCTCTGTTTCATTGCTACAGTTACACATCAGCTACAAAGCAAAAAATTGCTTTGATGCCTGACTGGCAGAATGTATTGTGAGCTCATGTCAGAAGGGGGGCTGGGTGGCACTGATATGGTTAATATCTTAGATTTTTTTGTAACAGAGGTTTATTAATGCTGGTATAAAAATGTATTTGATATTATACAGATGGCATAAGATGCTGTGGTTACTATGTTATTATCCTGGATAAGCTGTAATGTCAAATTCAGGGCTTAAAACTATCACAGGAGATTAAACTATTTACTAAAAAGGGACAGAAAGATATGGCCAAAGCATCTTAGCCTGCTGTATTAGAAGTGTATTTACCTCCTGCAAATGCTTATGAGGTGAGAGACTAGATAGGAACTTTTCGGGTAAAACAAACAAAAAGAAGGACTTTTTATCTCTCCATCAAGCACAAGCAGCAATTCTGACCTGTGTGGCTGCTGAAAAGAGGGACATGGGAAGGATGTTAAAACATAGGGTTTGGGCAGTATCTGGTGACTGCAGGAGCTAAGGATCTTGCTAAGATAATCAAAAAGATGTCTCATTTGCCAACTAAAAAGGAAAAGTCAAGAGCTTGTCAAGAAGTTAACCATAAATTGATGGGTGATGGAGAAATAACAGCAAGGTTATTTGATTCATTTGGAGAGTTGACAGGCGTTTTCCCAGCTTTGTGGAGCTCTGGTAATGTTAACAAAAGCACCCACAGTGCAAATCTTGAAGAAGCAGACCACAGGAGTAGTCCCTGTGGCTACTGCCCAGAGAGGCTACTCCTCAGAAACAATGAGAGTTTGGTCCAAGGATCCCAAAGCGGGTGAGGCTGGATCCCAAAGGGGTGGGGCTGGATCCCAAAGGGGTGGGGCTGGATCCCAAAGGGGTGAGGCTGGATCCCAAAGGGGGTGAGGCTGGATCCCAAAGGGGTGGGGTTTAAAAGCCTCTTTACTATTAACTGTCACATAAAGCAATGGGAAACAAATACCTTCATGCTAAATTTTCATTATAGAACTGAAGCTCTGAGTCCCCAGAGTGAAGTCACTTTGCACAGAGCCCTTCTCCCTTCTCACTCACCACAATTTAACAAAGCCTGTTGTTTTAGTTAGGGTTTCTGTTGCTGCAATGAGAAACACCATGACCAAAAAGCAAGTTGGGGAGGAAAGGGTTTATTTGGCTTACACTTCCACATTGCTATTTATTACTGAAGGAAGTCGGGACAGGAACTCAAACAGGGCAGGACCTTAGAGGCAGGAGCTGATGCAGAGGCCATGGAGGGGTGCTGCTTACTGGCTTGCTTCACATGGCTTGCTCAGCCTGATTTCTTATAGAACCCAGGACCAACAGCCCAGTGATGGCACCTCCCACCATGGGCTGGGCCCTCCCCTATTGGTCACTAATTGAGAAAATGTCTTCCAGCTGGATCTCATGGAGGTGTTTCCTCATGGAGGCTCCTTCATCTCTGATGACTCTAGCTATGTCCAGTTCAGATGGTCTAAGGTGCATGTTGCTTTCCTACTCCTACAATAATCTGGAAAATTCTCTCCTAGATAATTTTGTTTGAATATTTATAATGTTAAATTAATATTATGATTCAAGGAGTTGGTCACTTTTGCTAAATACAAACATAAATGTTAAAATGGTGAGACTTTTGAACCTTTAAAACTATGCAACTGTGTAAAACTGTTGTAGCCAATACCTCTCATTTATATTAAGCTTACTTTGTTTAAACCCAGAAATATGAAGCACATTAATGGGCTGTTCTTTAAAGTCTGCCTAAGAATTGAATGTTACCCAATGCAAATCAGAAAGCTGGATTTACAAGCAGATATACTTTCATAAAAGCTTACATTTTAAATTATCCCTTAAAAGCCCCACATGGCTAGGCTCTAACTGCAAACTGCTGAGATGTTTTCTGTTTCTGTTCTCTATCAGGGAGCTGAGATAGAAGTGGATGAAAATGGCACATTGGACTTAAGCATGAAAAAAAATCGAATCCTGGACAAGTCTATACCCCCAACTTCCTCTCACACTACAGTTACAACCCCGTCTTCTTCCCCATTCAAAGCAAGCAGCCTTCTGGTCAATGCTGCCTTCTACCAGGCTCTGTGTGACCAAGAAGGCTGGGATGTGCCCATCAACTATAGCAAAACCCATGGAAAGACAGAGGAGGAGAAAGAGGTATTGTGTCAATGTGCCTGTCAACTGGATTTCCTAAGTTTTCTTTCACACTCCTTCTTATTTTAGATTTTCCATTTGATTTTTACCTATATGAATGATTTTCCTGCACTTACTTATGCATTCCACATGCATGCCTGGAGCCTATGAAGGTCACAGGTGGGGATCATGTCCTATCGAACAGGAGTTATAGATGATTGTGAGCCACCATGTGGGCCTGTGAACTGAACCTGGATCCTCTTCAAGCGCAGCAAGAACCCTCTCCTCAGCCATTGTGCCTTGTTTTAGATAGTGATAAAGTAATGCTTTTAAATTTCAGATGAAATTTATTAATGAACTCACCTTTTCAGGACATTTGACTAAATTAGCATCATTATAGTGAGTTTTAGTCACACGATAGTGGCAGATGTTCTCACAGCAGCCTGTAAGGGGCAATGCATTACTCAACACCAAAAGGCCAACTCAGTAACACACTTTGAAATGAAATCCAGCCAGGGACAACAAGAATCTTGAAATCATGTCCAAGCCTCGTGTTTGGTCTCTTGGACATCCCAAGACATGGGACATGTCTGTGGAGAGTTTTGTGAGTAACTGGACATCTAGGTGGAATTAGTCTCTAAGTCCAGAAGACATACTTGTGCATTTGGTTATCTTTAAAAAGGGCCAGAGTTTTTGACAGGGTAGGAAGCATTTGACCCTCCTTGGTTTCTGGAGAGCACCATTGACTGAGCACTGTAGCCTGAGCAGATGGTTAGGTCCCACATAATTACAAAGTTAGCCCTGATGACGAATGTGGGTGTTCCCATTGTGATAGTAATCAGAAATGTCATTGAGGGGATTTCCAGGTGGTGTGTGCAAAGGCCTGACATATCTGTGTTCTGTGGAAATATGCTGTACCCTATTGGGATTTTTCAGATCTTTACATAGACTTCATCAGCTATTTGTATTTCAGAGATGGGGGAAGCAATTTGGTTTACCTTTACTATCTTGGGAGTGAGTCAGCATCTGTAGTAAGTGACCACAAGTTTGAAGGTTTTCCCTTCCTTTCTCCCTTCCCTCTCCTTCTACATATTTCCTTTGGCATCGCAAAGGATAAGCAGTGAGAGAGGTCCAGGAGACACATGAGGAGAAAAGGCCTCATCTCCACCATGGTGCTCCCTGGTCTCAGGCCTGCTCATAGTAGCATGGGGCACACACCTGTAATTCTGTAATTCTAGCACTCGGTAAACTGAGGCAAGAGAAGTGTGAGTTACAGGTCAGTGTAGTCTATATATTTAGACCCTTTCTTAATAGGCAAATGAAAGTAACACAAGCAGGTACCCACTGTGGTGATCAAAGACATCAGTCTGGAGGAAACGCTGACCCTAGGACTCCTTGTATCATCCACATCAATCCACACCACCTCCTGGAGGATCAATGCACAGGTGCAGCAGTAGCCTTCAGTTAGACTAATGCTACTGTACCCTATTGGAATTCTCAGATCTTTACATAGACTTCATCAGTTAAATATCCCTAACTCAAAAACCTGATATTCTCCAAGTACTTTCCATGTCATAGGCAGTTTATTTGTCTGCAGTAATGACTACAAGCTTCTCCCACTGCCATCTTGAATGCATATGGAAGAACCAAAGTGACACCACACTCCACCTACTAGTGGAGCTGAGGAGGCAGCAGGCAGGGTACAGGGAGATGAAATGGGCTAAATAGAAGTCATTCTGTTTCTAGCTTTTTTTTTTTTTTTTTTGGTTTTTTAAGACAGGGTTTCTATGTGTAGCTTTGGAGCCTATCCTGACACTCCCTCTGGAGACCAAGCTGGCCTACAGAGTAGCTTTAAATACATCTCATTCTTGTATGAAATATGAATCCCAGAATGTTCTGATAGTTCAATGCCATGTCATGGCTGTATTGACATGACATGACATGGCATGACTGTATTGACTAAACCTTGGTTAATTTATAATACCAGAATCCTTCCTGGAATCTTGATGCTCAGTTTCAGCCAGGAGGATGTGAGCCTGTGCAGAAATGCAGCATGAGCCCTTGGGTATGACCCAGGGTAGCTTGGCTATCTCTACACTATTGTGTCTTCCACCACTTCTCCCACTGCCTTCTTGTCCATCCTTCTTAGAGCCCAGAGTGTCAGAAAATGAGACTCCTAACACGATTTTATCTTTATCTCCAATATTTTTTTTATAAAATTAGAAAAACCAAACATTCAGGTTCATCTTGGTAGTTGTATAGATTCAAATGTTTTATCTTTTTGCCTGCTTCAAAATATATTTGTGACAGTGTTTCATTTCTCTGTACACACACACACAACACACACACACAACACACACACCACACACACACACACACACACACACACACACACACACACACACACACACACACACACACACACACACACACACACACACACACACACACACACACACACACACACACACACAACACACACACACACACACACCACACACACACACACGCACACACGCACACACACGCACGCACGCACGCACACACGCACGACGCACACACCACACACACACACCACACACACGCACACAACACACACACACACACACACACACACACACACACACACACACACACACACACACACACACACACACACACACACACACACACACACACACACACACAACACACACCACACACACACACACACACACACACACCACACACACACACCACACAACAACACACACACACACACCACACACACATACATACATACATACACACATACATACATACATACATACAGCAGTAGATATAACAAGTCATCAGCTCTGAGTTTCATTCCCAATTTTCGCACTTTGTCTATAGAGAAAAGAGTTCTGTTCCTTTGAGCTTCTTCAATTATCTATTTGAACCTGAATTCCTACCTCATGGGACTGTTGTGATGTCAGGTATAAAATAACACTAAGAATTACATCAGCTTAAACAAGGTTTTGCTCTAATAATAAACAAGAGCAAAATCTCAGGAACCCCAATAAGAAAGGCCAACTGCCTTTTCCAACCAAGACTTAGCTGTAATCACAAACAGACCTAGAATGGCATAGCAGACACATTACTTCTTCTCAAATGCAAAAATGAAAGAAATATCCTTAACCACTTGCAATTAAAGCACATCACTTCTTCTTACAATTGTGACCAAAACTACTTTCTAGTCCCCTTTCCAATACAGAGAGGCCAGGACAATCCTGCCATAACATTAATGACTTTGTCGGGGAGGGAGGTTAACAACAAAGTAAAATAGAATTCATTGAAAACGTACAGGAAACTTCTGGAAATTAAGGCAGACACATTTGAAGACAAAATCACCCTCCTCTTGTGTAATTTAACTTCCTTTATGGTCTCTAAATTAAAGACAGTGGGTATTCCTTAGAAATGCAAGAAATTCCTAAGATGAAACTTGTCACTTCATTTGTTTGGTCCAGGTCCTGGTTTTCATACAAAAGTACAGAACGGCTTTTATAAAACATGATAGAAGCAAAATTAGCAATTTTTTTCTTTCTGTGTTCTTAAGGAGTGAAACCCATGACAGGTGTGAGTTGTAAGAACCACTAATGGATAAACCAA